>NC_056732.1:1790851921-1791040343 GCF_019279795.1 Protopterus annectens
AGGATGTCCACATTGTTAGGAGTTTCGATTATGGCTCCTAGTTTGCAGTCATCTGTGAACTTCATTAGCCAAAGACCTACTGTGTTAGCCTGTACTTCAGAGAAGTAGATACCAAACAGGACAAGACCCAGGACTGAACCCTGTGGTACTCCATTTGTCACTGGTCTGAAGTCGGATATGGAGTCTGCTACTTTCACAGTGTGGGTTGTGTCAGTGAGCCAGTTGGCAACCCATCTTGGGATCTAACAAAACCTTAAGTACCCCTAAGTGCTATTAAGATTCAAAGGACTAACAGTTGATAATACTGACTGTGAAACTACAGCGGCAGATGGTTTTAAAAGCTGTTAGATACTTTGCTCTGCTATACTTAAATACAGTGTCTAATGGCTTTTAAAGGTGTTAGTTGTTTAGTGGGACACTTTGCTTCTGCCTGCTGTCTGTTTTACAGCACTTTAAAAGCTGGTAAAAGACAGTGCACTCTTGCATGTTTTTCTCTACGTCTGTATTCTGGGTACTTATGCAGACAACTCTCTCATCCAATCATCATTTTTCCAACATAGTCAAAAAATCTTTCTATCTGGTCCAGTTAGTTTCCATGGGAATATCTGCAGGATCCAAGAAAGTCATCCTATTACTGTGCTCTTCTCTTGAATGCATTACCTGCTCTGGTATGTGCAAATGCAATCATATCACTCAGCTGGAAAGGCCCCAGTAATGCAGTTTTAGCCAGGAAGATTAAATGTATCAAATCTTTCAATTATCCTGCTCATAGGTTCATAGAAGGTTACTAGGCTAGTGGCCCTAGAGAATTTACATGCCTAGCCATGTTATTCCCAAGTATCTCTATTTGTGCTTTTTGGGTAGTTCACAGAAAGAATTTAGAAACAGAGTAGGTCTGTGATCAACAATGATTGACGAATTTGCAGTCTCCCATTCAGTTATCTAGGTTGTGTTTGAATAGCGTAATTGAGAAGCTCTGTTTTATGTGAATAGAAAGTCTATTCCAGAGAAGTGGCAGTCTCTGGGAGTCATATCTGTCTCTTCAGCATGTTCTGTTAATGTCACAGGGTAGGGTGAGATCCCTAGAGCGAGTGACTCTTTTACCATTTGACTTGCGTATGTGTAGTATTTCCATTAGGGCACCGTTAAAGGCTGCCTTATAGGCCAGGCACAAGTCACCTCTCAGCAGCCTATAAGATACAGAGTAAAGTGACAGGGTTTCAGCCTTTCCTTGTATGTCATGGTTTGGAGTCACTGTGTTTTCTGTTTTCTCACTGAGAAACGTCTGATGAGGTACATGTGAAAGGGTACATTATACTCTATTAATCATCTGATGAGGGTTGATTACAGTGGAGATATACATGCCCTTGCTTATGAGGTGTGCTATGTAGAAGGCTTTCCTTACCACTGTGAAAACTTGGTGGACAAAGGTCAGATTTCTGTCAACCTGTGTTCCCAAGTCTCAGACCACTGGGTTGTGCTGTCAATATTGCAATTTGTAGGGGATTCCATTTCACCAAAGGGAATAATAATGCATTTTTTTTGCATTTAGTTTTAGACCATGGCTTTATCACCAATCCTAGCCCAATATATATTCACACAATCACCTTTGCCTTGATTAAATTAAATACTTCCAGTTAGGTTCACTGTTAAGACCCTTAGGAATTAAAGTTGCAAACTTCACAATGAAGAGTGTGTCTTTAGTTTTTCTTTTATTACTACAGGGTCAGTTGTTCTAAAATACAACCTTTCAAAAATGTAAAATTACTGGAATGACATTCTCTAAAACAAACATTTAGTGGGTTATCACAATTGGCCTTTTTAATATCTGTGAAATGTTCCTGGAAATGCACTTATATGTTTATTGTCACCTGTGTAAAATTTGTTACATGCCCAACTCAAAATATATGCAATTCCTTCTGTATTACATGTATAACAACCTTTTGGAGAAAAATGTACAGTATTAATAATAGGAAAATTCTTTACAATTTAAGAGCATACAGAAAAATTCTCCCACTTAAAAGTGCCATATCTTGGGGTAGTCCCATAGCTAACCTGTACTTCAGGCATTATAAATTACTACGCACTACTGTATCTGAAATACTGTGACCCTTTCTATAAGAAATCGAGAGATTGTTAGATAAGCATTTCTCCAAAATACAATCTCTCAGCAACATAACACAATAATAATGTAAAAGTTGTGTAACCTGCTGACACAAGACATTTAAAATGGTCACAAAATATATCTAATTATCAGAATTTGTATTATTTTTTTTTTATTTTTATTTTTTACACACCATCTGGCAACTGCTTGATACAAATTTACCAACCCAGTAAATAAGAACCCATATCATGGTTCCTTTACTGAATTTCTTCCTTTATTCAGGTCTATTCCTTTATAACATTTTGTTTTAACCCTGTCTAAGGCTTGTTCCAAACATATATTCTCATATCCTTCTTTTTATCCAAACAGTTTAACCGAACATTGAATTTCTTTCTCAAAGTCTTTATCCACATCACACAGCTTGCTTAGTCTCATAAATACACTGTATAGTAGGAAAGAGATCAAATGGGGAGGGTGACAACTAGAGCCATGTAAAAATTGTGACCCCCCCCCTTTAAATTTTCTATGGACTCTTCTACCAATAAATCTGGTGTTTTCAGCACACAATTCCAAGTCCAGAAAATTAACTCTTTCACTCAACTGTACCCCACTAAACTTAAAACCAAACCTATTATTGTATAACTGCTCAATAAAACCTGTCACCTGTTTAAAACCACCCTCTACAAATAAAAAACAAATCATCTATGTACCTATAATACCTACAAATGTGAGTTTTGAAAAAAGAAATTCCAAACAGCCATTCTATTTCAAAAAAGGCCATCAATAAATTGGCATACATAGGGGCAAAAGATGCCTCCATAGCCGTACCTTGCCTCTGATGAAAAATGTAATTATTAAAAATGAAATAATTACTTTCTAAACAAAATTTAATCAGTTCTATAATATAAGCTGATATAGGTGTATCCACCCCCAAAAGATTTAAAGCTTGGATACTATGTTGATGTACAATGTTCATATATAACTCTGCACATCCTTAATTATCCAATACATTCCTTGTTCCCATCTTAAATCAGCATTTTTTTCAATAAAATCCTGTGTATCTCTAATATGAAATTGCATTTTCTACATAAGGACATAAATATCCATGTAAAAATATACCAAAACTGTGTCAAACATATTTACGAGCTGAAACAATCGGCCTGCTTTGTAAATTCTCTAAACCCTTATGTGTTTTAGGTAGGGAATAAAGCACTGTTAATTCACAGCCCTGGGGAGAAAATTTCCTTTCAACATCATTCTTACAGAAATAACCTAATCTATAACCTTTATAAAGAAGTGATTCATATTCAGTAATCACTTGCTTATAACTCAGTCGATCAGTTCTATCATATACTTTTGTGTCATTCAAAAGTCCATAGCGCATTTTAACATATTGTTTAAAATTCATAATAACTACTTTGTTGCCTTTATCTACCAGCTTTACTACTCATTGACCGTTATTGCCTAAACTTTTTAAAGCCCGACATTGTTCCACAGACAAATTAAAATCTACATTTGGATTGGCTTTCCAACAATTATACAAACATTCAATTGAAATGTTACAGGCTGAAGAAAATTGCTAAATATTTTGATTCTGAAAAGGGGGTATATAAAAACGTTTACCTGTAATACTCATAGTGTTTAACAAACACTGTACATTTAATGGAGCATCCCCACCCTCAAACACATCAGAGATACAAGAATACAAACTGTCTTCAGACTTTTCACTATAAATCTCCCCTCTACATTCATTTTTATCAAAAATGCATCTTAAATGCAGTTTTCTAATCAACTGAAACATTTCACTTTTTAAATTATGAAGGCGAGGCAGAATTGTAGGTACATACTTTAGTCCAAGATTTAAAACAGACTCTAATACATCAGATATAGCATGACCAGAGATATTGACAATACTAGAATCAGTACTATTTCAACTATTATTGCTATCTACTTTTTTTGTACAGTTGTTTATTATGTCCTTCATTGTACTGTTGCTATCCATAAAAAGTTCAACTTCTTTTCCTATCCTTTAGAAAATCCCCAGTTCTGTTGTTGGTGTTACGAAACCTGTCACTGTGGTTAGCTGGATCTTGTGCTGATGGTAAAGGGGAAAAAATCACTATCCTCCTCCATATGGGAGCTCAGATCTCCTGATGAAGCAAACAAAAGCGTTAGTGATTCCTTCCTGGTTCCATTATGGTCATATGACCACGCATGTGCTTTGGACTTCCAAAGAAAACACCTTCCCGTTGCTATAGTCCCTGAGGTCTCTGCGAAGCTTGCCTTTCTTCTTGTCTGCTAAGTCTTTTCCATAAGACTTCAGTTTATCATTTATATCACACAGAAGGGCATCCATCTTCACTGTTGTCATTTTGTCAGTTAATTCAGAACAAATAACACGGATGTCACTTTTTAATTATCACTGTTTGCATGTATTTCGCGCTACCAAGATACGGACCCATTCAGAGGCACACTTATGTGCAGCAGCCACCCATCTATCCCTGAACATCCTTATCTTCCTCCCCCTCCAAGTCAAAAGGAGTACTGAGTTTCTGACGGCACAAAGCCCTCTTGGTGTGTAATATCAAGTTCTAAATATCTGTTAAGACTCAAGATGTTAGATGGGTGTTAGTCTCAACAAAGATCAAATGTTCCAGTTTTTTACACAATTCCTGTAACTCATTGGATAAGTTACCTGCTGAATTAACACCAATCAATGAAAATGGATTTTCCTTATGACCACTTCTTTCATCAAAGTGCTTATCCCAAAGTTTTTCAGTTGATGATATCCTGTTTTCTATGTGGAAAACATACTGCTCCATAGAAGGTTGGGAATAATTAACTGTTTCTTCCCTGAAAATCCTAGGTACATTGTTTGAAGGGTCTAAGGCCATCCCAGGCAAAGGCAAACACCCACTGAAAAAATCCTAGCAAAATAATGTAAAACCACGAAAGGAAGGCCAACAGTCTTCAAACAAGAAAAAGTTTATTCACATTTCTCTCACTCTAGCTCCACAGCTCACAAGCTTTCAAAGAGTACAAAATACACAGAAACAAAACCTAGCCCAATATATATTCACACAATCATCCAATAAAACCTTTGGCTTGATTAAATTAAATACTTCCAGTTAGGTTTGGTGTTAAGACCCTTAGGAATTAACGTGCCAAACTCCAAAATGAAGAGTGCTTATTTGGCTTTTATTTTATTACTACAGGGTCAATTGAGCCACCCGTATGTTCTAAAATACAACCTGTCAAAAATGTAAAATTACTGGAATGACATTCTCTAAAATGAACAGCTAGTGGGTTATCACAATTGGCCTTTTTAACATCTCTGATGTATTCCAGGAAAAGTACTTTAAATTTACGATTACTTTCACCTATGTAAAATTTGTTACATGGACAACTCAAAATGTATGCAATTTATAATTTTGGAGTTTTTATGTCTGATTCTTGCTAGAGTGAGGTTGGGGGAGATGACTACTTTGAAAGTGACCTCTTTCCAGTCGGATCTTACAAGGGAGGATGATACTGCAGGGATGCTGCAGTGGTTACGCATGTTGGTTAATAACAAGTCCAGGATATTATCACCTCTTGTAGGGGTAACAACTACATTTTCCAAGGCATTTGCATTGACAAAATCAAGGAATCTCTGGGCATTTGTGTTCTGGCATGAGTTCTTTCAATCTATGTTTGGGAAGTTAAAGTCACCCAGGATGATGGTAAAGGGTTGAATCTTGATAGATATGAACAGGTCCAAATAGGCAGATTGGACCGCTGGAGTCAGATTTGGGGGCAGATAGCGAGCTATGATTTGAATAGGCATCTTGTCAAGGGTTAACTGCACCTGGAGTGTTTCCTGTGTGTCATACTGTTTGACCAGCCTGGAGGTGTGTATGTCTTTAATGTATATTGAAACTCCACCTCCTTTGACTTTACCCATAGTTTGGGGTCTGAATGTATGATAGGATGAGAAACCAGATAAGGTTGGGGTGCTCTCCGCAGCTTTGAACCAGGTTTCTGCGACTGCACAGATGTCAGCATTTTCCAGGGTTAGGAATGCTTGCAATGAGTGCAGTTTCATGTTTAGATTCCTAGCATTTAGCAGCATGACCTTTGATTTGTGTTGTCTTGAAATTTTTATGTTGGTAGTTTTAACCTCTTCACTTTTCCTAAAAATGGCACTATAGAGGAGGCAAGAGCCTTTGCCAGTAGCCTGAAGCCTAGGTGAGACCGATGCAGGCCATCTCTGGCAAAGCATCGTGGTCTGTCAATCATATCTTCACAGGCTGTCAGGTACTGGACCCCCCAGAATGACGCCAAAAACTAAGCCAATTGTTAAAGTCAATCATTTTCTGTTTGCGTTCAGGCATCACTCTGGGTAACAGCAAAATGCTGCTTAAGACTAGGGACATACTTGGCTGGGACACATAATCAGTGAGCTCAATCATGTCTCTCTTCATGTAGTCCAGAGAGGTAGGTCTCAAGTCATTCATGCCAACATGGACTATGACAGAGTCATAACAGTACCTGCTGTTGAGAGACTTGAGTGCATGTCTGATATGGTGGATTTGGGCAACTGACAGGCAACTAACCATGACTTTCTCCTTATCCAGCCTGGTGAGAGGCACATCTGCGTGTGTCACAATGGAGTCTTCTATGACTAATATGTTGGGTTTATGGTGAAGCCTTAGTAGTTGTGAGGCACAGGTGTGTGGACTATGCATGGTATGTAGTGTAGAGTGCTATGGAGATGGCTTGTGTTTTTGCCTCAGAGGTCACCTTTGTTTGGGTGTGTTTATGTGGAGAACCTCCAGCATATGTTGGTGTGTGTTGTGTAGGTGTGGGTGGTGTTTGAGGTGTATCAAGCAAAGTACTACTTTTCTAGTCTCGGTCAATGGATGGGCAGTCATAACTTCATCCCAGTGTTATCATGTTTGGCCCTGCTAAATTTGGGAAGTGGGCACAATTAAGTATTTGTAATGAGTGAGAAAACATTTAAATGTATTAACTTAAAGGTGTATATGATTAGCCTGTTATGGTTCCTCTGATCTCCTGTCTAGTATTGTTCCTGTGTTCCTATGGAAGGTGTATATGACTAGGCCTCCTGTGGTTACCATGATCCCTTATCTAGTATTGTTTATGTATTTCTATACAAGATGTATATGTCTAGGCCTCCTATATTTCCTTGTGATCCCCTTAGCTAGTATTGCTGCTATGGTAGTACATAGGGCAGATAAAGCTGCCTGAATTGTAAAGAGTTATGACCAGGTGACTAGTCATAACCCTTTATTATACGTTTTTGGCACAGATGCCAAGACTCACCTCTAAAGCTTCACTCTTGATGTTAATTTTATGTCTTATTTACATAATAACCTGGTCAGGACCAGTGATCCGATTATCTTCTTTCAGCTGCTCCCTGTTTAGGGTCAACACAGTGGAGCATAGTTGTCCGCAGACAGAGTGGCAGCAGATTTTTATCATGTTGAGTTGCCAGCCCAGCACCCAGCCTTCCCCAGAAGGCACACACACTCACTCACACCGAGGGCCAATTTAGAGTGTCCAATCCACCTACAGAGAATCGAACCAAAGAACCTCTTGGTGTGAGGTGACAATGACCTGATTATACCCCTGTATATTTTGATCATTTACAGATATGCACACATTTTTGTGAAGGTGAACATATTATTATTGGCACATTTATAAAGTTTCTTACTTCCACTTTCCTTATAATAAATGCTCTTTTGATGACTCAGATATTCTTTAACTTTTCCCTCCAGAAATTTAGTCCTTTTCCCACTTGGGAACAACTTATGGTCTGTCTTACTGTAGCAGTACAAAAATACTCTGTAAATGAATTTAGCCAAATACATAAAAGCAATAAGCATACACTTAGGGAACTAGGAAGCACCAGAAGCAACCAGAGCTTTGTAATATCCAACAAGACTTTTATTAGCATTTAAGTTTGTTCAGTGCATTTTCATCCTTAACAGAAGGACTTCATCAAATAAAAATATAATCAGCCATCTGTCTTTTATATACCCAACTTTCTGTCCCTAATTGAATGATTCATCCTTTAATTTCCCATAATTTAGCATTGTTAAATATATCATTAACAATATGTTAAAAATATGTTAAAAATATATTAAATATATTAAAAATATATTCTTTCTTGTCCGAAAGAGTTAGACTGTGTAACAGACAACAATACAATCATAAAGATCTATTTAAAAACATTTAAAATATTTCTGTGTTAGCTTATTAAAGTAAGTCAAATTAAAGCATGTATAAAAGATGAACTACAATGCCATGTATTGGGATAAAGTCACCAATACATTCCCAAGTAGCACCCTGGAAGGTGCAAACCAATATATGCAAACATATTTAAAAAAAACTATTATTAAAAAACTCTGCAGGTGTAGGTAATTATAAACTATCTTACTGAGAAAAAAAGTAAATTTAAAGAATAAAATCCCTAATGACTAATTTCCTAAAATAAATGTATAAGAAAAATAATCAAACTTCAAAGCGGGGGCCAGGGAGATATTTTAATTTAGACCAGGTGCCAGTATTCCTCCCTATAATCTATGTACCCCCTGGAATCCTGAATTACTTCCTCTAAATCAAAAAAGTTGAAGCTAGCCTGAATGCAACTCAAAGTGTGTTTATATAATGCATTCTTATTTAATTTGGTCTGTATCTAATAACGGAAATCATAAATTTAAGTTTACGTATTGTCTATCCCACAAAGAAAGCATCACATTTTTTGCACTGCACTAGATAAACCACTCCTATACCGTGACAATTTGAATAAGTTGTGGCCTCAATAAATCTGTCCCTTGCCATAAAAAATACTGATTCCTTATTCAGTGGAAAGGGGCATTGCGCACAAGCCCCACATCTACATGTACCAACTTTCTTTTTCCCTTCTCTCGTAGAGTAATTTTGTTCTAGAAGTCCTTTAATATTATTACCTTTTCTAAAAACAAATCTTAGTGGCTCCTTAAAAACTTATTCCACTTGTTAGCTATAACTTTCTTAATGATGTGAGTCACTATTGTAATTTGTTACATATGTTCCTTTATAGTTATAATACACTTCCCCATTAGTTGAGCCAGCATTATTATATACAAAGCCTTCATTATACATTGATTATTGCTCTCCTAAGATAGGATTATACCTACCCTTACTTTCTTTTAAAACTTCCTTCATCACTTTGTCTACCAAATTAGGGGGATATTTTCTATCAACAAACATATCTTTAAGTTTGCTACATTCATATGTAAAGTCTTTGTCTCCAGAGGTCATTCTAGATACCCATATAAATTGTCTTTTGACAATACTCCTTTTTTGTTTAAAGGGTGGGCATTAGTGTAATATAAGTATGAATATAAGAAGGTATCTTTACGATAAATGATTTAAATCCTTGAATCTCATCTATTTCATAAACAGTAGCTTCTAAGTAGTTAATTTTAATTTTGGAAATATATGTAAATTTAAGAAATTTGGTATTATTATGATTATGATTATTATTATTATTTATTATTATTATTATTGTTATTATTACTATTATTATTATTATTGTTATTGTTGTTATTGTTATTATTATTATTGTTATTGTTATTATTATTATTGTTATTATTGTTATTATTATTATTACTATTATTATTATTATTATTATTATTATTATTATTATTATTATTATTATTATTATTATTATTATTATTATTATTATTATTATTGTTATTGTTATTATTATTATTATTATTATTATTATTATTATTATTATTATTATTGTTATTATTATTGTCGTTATTATTATTATTATTGTTATTATTATTATTGTTATTGTTATTATTATTATTATTATTATTATATTTCAAAATTTCCTTCAATTTACCTTCAGGACCTACCCAAAAAATACAAATGCCATCCAGGTATCTTTTATAAAAGTTCCAATATTTTGAGTACGTACAATGAAAAATATATTTTTGTTCCCAAATAGAAAGCATTATATTAGCATATGTTGGGTTGCAACATGCCCCCATCGCCACCCTGCTTTCCTGTTTATAAAATTCACCTTCAAAATATAAAAAGTTGTTTCGCAGTATTGATTCCATAAGTTCAACATGCAAACTAAATTAATCATTAGAAAACCCTCCTTTTTCTATGAATGCTTGTTCAAACCATTCAAGCTCAGTGTTACATGGTACCACTGTAAATAAATTCACAATGTCAATCATTAGAAACCTCAAGGCCTTGTTATACATAGTGGGCTTGATATTCCTTAAAATATTCCATGAGTCATTCAGGATTCCATATTGTTCTATCCAAACCTTATTTAATTTCATATCCAGAAACTTCACTAGAGGGTAGGTTTTAGAACCATTGGTGGCCACTACAGGCCTAAAAGGTGGGTCCACCATGTTGTGGAATTTATGGATGCCAAACATAGATGGTTCTAAGGATTTATCTATCCACAAGTATTTATATGTATCCACATCTAGATCTTTTAACATGTGATCTAACTTATGAGATCAACAGATGAAAATGTCAAATCTCACTTGTTTGACACCAGAATGATGAACTCCAAGTTTTCCGAATGGCCAACACACAGATTTCTTTCCAACGGAAAGAAATGGGTTGGCCGTTCTGTGACACCTGCCCTTTCCCTTACTGTAGTGCAGTCTCGGAGTTAGAATATTTAGTTAGGGTGCATGGGGGGGCAAAGCCCCCCCACTTAAATATGTTTGTATTAGTGTGACGTTGGTGTTTGGCTGACCGATTTCTTTCTGTTGGAAAGAAATCAGTGTTTTGGACATTTGGGAAACTTGGAGTTCAACATTTTGGTGTCAAACAAGTGATATTCAACATTTTCACCTGTTGATCTCATGATATAGACCCCTTATGATATGCCACTTTTATCTCATTTTTGTTACCCTGGAATATTTGTTTTGATCATTCAAAATATTCGTCATCTTTCACATAAACCATGTTGTCCATCAGTACTAACCCACTCCCTTTATCTGGTTTCATAATCTTCAAATATTTATTTTGTCCCAACTCTTCAAGTAACTTTCTCTCTTCTATAGGGCGGTTGGCATAGATTTTACTGGCCTGCATAACTTCCCTAAGTTTTCCTTCTAAGACTTCAAAATTCCTCAGTTGTGGGTGTAGAGGTGGATTAAAAGTGCTTCTCTTGTTAAGAGAATTTTCCTGTCCAAAATTCTGAGCATATGTTGGGAACATTTTTTCAATTTTATTTTTCCAACAAATAATTTCAGTTCACTCAGAACTTTACTTATCTCACTTTTTGTGCTACCTAAAAGCAAATAACCTTGCCACTGTGCATTTATAATCAGCTAGTCCCCTAACCTAGTGAACTTAGCAAGCTTTCATGTTTACTTCTGATTTGAGATTTGAGGTGCCATGAATTGCACCTCTAGTTACCCAGTAATGTCAAATGGCAGTGTCAGTAATGTCAGGATACAGCAACATTGTAACTAAAAAGTAACTTTTATTCTGCATGAAATGGCAGCTCTTGAAACAGAATGCTCCCACTTGAGTGGGATCCCAATAACGAAATCAACTAAATGATTGGACACTACAAAGTCCTCTGGCCAAGACATGATTTCACTTTAAGCCTCCCTGTCTATTTCCCTAAATCAGACAAATCGTGCTACCTTTCTACCACTATACAGCCTATACACACTAAGCAGTGGAGGAGGGGCATTGACTACAACTCTGATCTGAGACATATAGCAATAAGTATCCTGTTTTTGGCTTATTTATACTGGTTATTGCTTCTAGCAATTTATATATAGCACATGTTATTACCTGCTGCATACTTTTTACTGTATTTTATTGCTATTAACTTATCTGCACGGGTAACTGATTTGTTTGCAGTTAAAAGCATTCTGTAGAGTTTCCTTGCTCCTTTATCTGTTAAAAACTTTCATTTTTTGGCTCACTGCTGTGTTAAAGATTTCTGTAATGTTTACTTCTAAAAGAATGTAGGCTAATAGCTTTAGTATGGATTTGCAGTTGCCCGCCCCTACTGTAAATTTGATCTGGGACACTCCTCCCAGTCTAGTGTCATTAGCTCATTTTACCTAATACAGAGAGAACATCTGAGAAGGCCAACCCACTTAGTTTATTTCCTTCTGTTCCTCCTTTCATTGCCTGAATCTCCTTGTGTTCCAACTGTGCTTCTCAAACATTTTGGAAATATAGAGTATATTTTAGTGCATTTATTAAAACTGTATTTGCCTTAATATTGCTACAATTCAAGTGCTCTATGTTGCACTGCATCTGAATTGTTTGTGTGTTTTAGCTGCTTTTCTGTATATATAGACTTCTCTGTATATGTAGACTAGCTGCTTATTCTACTGTATTACTGCCTCTTAAATTGTTTTTCAGTTGTGCACTTGCCTTGTTCATTTAAAAAGTTTTAAAGTGCTAATTTTAGAGAGTTTTCATTGCATTTACTGTTTAGGGCTACACATTCAAGTGTGTTAGCCTTTTCTGTGTTTATTTACTGTATTATTTCAATGTTTAGCCTGTTTTAACAAAAAAATACTATCTTGTTTGCTCGTTTCCCACTTTTCCTAGCAAGTATAGTGCAGATCCCAGACTTTGCTGGCCTCAGGACTTTATTTTCTGTGTTCAGAGCTATCCATACTTTGCTGTGGTAGAGGAAAGTCCTACTGCTTACCAGTGGGAGTGGTGAGAATTGTACTGCCTATCTAACATTAGAGGAGTGATTTCCAGCTCTGAAATTGTAATTTTATTAGCCTTTTGGGGCTGATTTTTATCCCTTTCAACTTTCTGGCTTAAAAACATGTGTGTTTGAGCATTTTTTGCATCGTGTAGCACCGCAGGGCTACTGTTAATCTATTCCAGGTGCCAGAAAGTTTGCTCTTCAAAATTTCTCTTAGAACTAGCAGGTTTCTCAGTAGTAGCACTAAAATCTGAACCCTGTGACTAGCACTTGTTCTAGAACCTGCTGGAAAGCACCAGGAAGCCTTAAACTGATAGAAGCACTCAATTTTCCATGTCAATAAGGAGAAATTAATTGTAGGCACTAAACAGCCTATACTTTCAAAGTACCTTGCAAAGGTAAAGGAAAACAGCTCTTGTACTTTACAAAAAAAAGCACATACACAAGCATGTCCAAGGGTCAGCTTCCGGTGATTTCTCCTGTCCATCTGGTGAATCTGGGCATACTGGGGCAATGCAGCAACTGCTTCATGTACACAGACAACCTTCTCCTCTTACCACCCATCACTACAACCAGTGAGAGATGCACTTACATAGCCAAACTGGAAGGAAAGCTCTCTCCAGCCAAGATTGTGCTAGACAGTCAAGAGGAGGTTAGCACCTGCACTACACCTCAAGCAATACACAGCCCTTCAAAACCCACACCATCAACACCCACCAATAGCAACACTAAACCCACATATGCAGAGGCCCTTAACATTAACCTACCCAAGCAACAAGGATCTCCGAAGCTGAAACACAAACACCAGTCAAAGCCAAAGTGACACATAGCTCACAACACCAGTGTGCCACCCAACAACATCCCCTAAGGCAAGACAATGTACCCAACACTTTAGTCATAGGTGACTGTATAGTCAGGCACACTGATATCCTACTCACCAGGCTGAACAAGGAGAAAATTACAGTCAGCTGCCTGTCGGGTGCTAGGATCTGCCACATAGCGCATGCACTGAAGTCACTCCACAACAACTACGACTCTGTCATTGTCCATGTTGGAGTGAATGACTCGAGAAGTACCTCCCTGGACTACATGAAAAGAGACATGGAAGAGCTCTTGGATTATGTGGCCCAGGCAGGTATGACACTAGCCCTGAGTAGCATCCTGCCTTCGCCCAGAATGATACCACAGTATAAGGACAAAATAATTGACTTCAATAATTGGCTAAGCTTCTGGTGTCATTCAAAGTGGATCCAGTATCTGTCTGCCTGGGAAAACATGATTGACAAACCACGATGCTTTGCCAGAGATGGTCTGCACCTGTTACCCCTGGGATTCAGGTTACTGGCTAAAGCTCTTGCCACCCCTATAGTGCCTTTTTTAGGCAAGGTTCAAAGGACAAAACCACCACCATAACAGATACAAGCATGCAAAATCTGAAGGTAATGCTACTCAATGCTAGAAGTCTAAACCTCAAAATGCACTCTCTCGAGGGACTCCTAAAAATGGAGAACATCAATATCTGTGCAGTAACTGAGACCTGGTTGAAGGCTCCAGAGAGCAGCCATGCATTACCAGGCTACAACCCTTACCACACTTTTCGGCCACCAAACCATGACCGAAACATTAAAGGTGGAGGAGTGTCCATATTCACCAAGGATATTCACACCTTCAGGCTAGTTGCCCAACACAATGCATCCGAAATTCTCCAGGTGCAACAAACACTAGGTAAGACTGCAATCCAAATTGTAGCTTGCTACAGATCCCCCACCATGCCCCAAGATTCTCACTACACCTTTCTAAACATATTGGAAAATATTAAGATACAATCAAACACCCTAATAATGGGTGATTTCAACTACCCAGCCATTAACTGGGAAAACTACTCGGGTACCAACACCTTTTCCCAACGGTTCTTGGAATTCATAAATTCCAATGCCCTGGATCAATAAATCTATTGTCCCACCAAGGGCTCCAGTATCCTAGACCTGGTTATTACCAACATGGGAGATAGATGCTCCACACCAGTGGTCACCTCTTCATTGGTCAGGTCTGACCATAAGCAACTTGACATCCACATCCCACCACCACCCCCCAGTAAGGAAACCTCCATAAAAAACTTCTCCAAAGCCAACTTTATGCTACTCAAGTCAGAAGGGGCAAACTTCATGTCACCCATCCAGGCAGGATCTGACAGTTTGACTGCTGAATCCTACACTAAGGCACTGTATGGGCACATCCACCCGTGCATGAATTATGCCATCCCAAAGAGAACCAAGACGCTCTCCTCCAAACAAAAAGGAAGCCAATCTGGTGGTCACCTGTCATAAACAAACCATATAACAGAAGGAAGAAACTGTTGCAGAAAAGAGGAAAATCCCAGGATGCAAAAAACATATTTACCAGCCTCAGTGAGAAGCAGAGATCCCTCATAAAATCCTCTAAAGCTAGTTATGAAAATAAAATTGCCAAAGATTCCAAAGACAACCACAAGGCATTCTATAGTTATGTCAAGAATCTAAATGGCAATGTTCAGATCTGCTCTGAGCTTCAACAGAATGGCATTAAATATACTGATCCCAAGGATATTGCCAATATCCTGGCAGATTGATTTAGTGACAACTTCACCCCCCCCTCACCCTCTAAAGGGCACATCTCAATACCAAAATGTTGTCAAATTCCAGTAATCATGGCCACACAGGTAGAAACCGCACTCTCCAAAGCTAAGAATACAGCATCCATGGGACCAGATGACATCCCGGGCTGTGTACTACATGAACTGCAAAATGAACTGGCACCTCACCTAAGTGTCATGTTTAATCATAGCCTCAACTCAGGCTTCGTGCCAACTGAGTGGCGCACAGCTACAGTTATCCCACTCCACAAGGGGGGATCCACCTTGGATCCCAGTAACTATCGTCCCATCAGTATGATGAGCCTGATCTACAAGGCATGGAATGCATTATCATGGAACTTATAAATAAAGACATTGGCAACCTTCAAACATTGGACCCCACCCAGTTTGGGTTCATGAAGGGCCAATCTTGTCTCCTGAACTTTATTGACTTATTCAACTCAGTCTCCAGAGCTGTGGATGAGGGTAAGGCGGTCCACACAGCCTATCTGGACCTCGCCAAAGCCTTCAACACCATCCCCCCTCTCTGGAATCATAGATAAACTTACTAAGCTGGGCATAAACCCCTACGTCACTCAATGGGTTGCCAACTGGCTTACTGACAGAACCCAGACTGTAAAAGTAGCCGACTCCAAATCCAGCTCCAGACAAGTGACAAGTGGAGTACCTCAGGGTTCAGTCCTGGGACCGCTCTTGTTTGGCATCTACTTCTCTGAAGTACAGGCCAACACTAAGGGACTCTGGCTAACAATGTTCGCAAATGACTGCAAACTGGGAGCCATTATTGAATCCCCAAATTATGTGGATATTCTACAAAAGGGGCTTACAGAAACAGATGCTTGGTGCCAGAACCATGGGCTCAAGATTAATGCCAGGAAATGTATAGTTATCCCCTTTGGAAAAAAACATGTACCCATGAATTACCATATAGGTGGCAGTACACTAAACACTGGAAGTGTGATAAGAGGCTTAGGGACATAGGTGGATAGTGGTCTCACCTTCGATAACCATATCACCACAACAGTCAGGAAATCCTTCTATGTGGCACACCTCATCACTAAGGGCTTTTCATCCAGGAAAATGGAGGTCATTGTCCCACTGTACTCATCCCTCATTAGACCCACTATAGAGTACAATGCCCTGTTTGGTATGTACCTCACAAGTCATCTGCAACAGCTGGAAAGACTGCAGAAATACCTCACTAAAAGAATCACAGGCCTAAAGCAGATGCCCTATGCTGACCGTCTAAAATAACTCCAGCTATACTCTGTGGCATATCATCTACTCAGAGGCAATCTCTGCTTAACATACAAGGTAATGTCAAACCCTGAGCTGTTGGACATACTCCACTTAAAGAAATCCCAATCTCTCAGAGCCACACACTCCAGGGATCTAAGTCTTGTCATAACAATGAACAAAACATGCTGGAAGGATAGGTTCCTGACCCAGAGACTCCCCATACTCTGAAATAGACTGCCCATACATGTCAAGCAGAGCACCTCCTTGGCCCTCTTCAAAAGGAACCTTGATGATTGGATGGGAGATAGGAAATTCACCCCAGGATCATGTCAGTTGCCCCATTAGACAGGTGTCCAGGGAATTAAATATTGTGGGAAGAAATGTCCAGGGAATTGTTATGGCTAGGCTTGTATAGGCCCTAGGGCTGATAGCCTAGTACTAGCCTATGAACCTATGAAGTATTAGAATTTCAGTCCTAGTCTTCTGAATGTAAAAACACACTTTAATTAGCCAAAAGTGAAAAAGTTTTAGAAACAAGTCATCTAGCTATAACAAGTAATTACAAGGTTATTCTAAGACAGACAAGCCAGCGAAAGCACGCTAATAGCAGCAAGACCAAGGAAAAACAAATACACTTTACACAGATGAATGCAGAAAACTGCAATAAAATAATTTGAAACTACAGCATCAGACTTCAGAAGTAGTTTAGAAAAGTGTGGTATTTCAATTTAAAATATTTATAATTGCCTGGATGGGACCAGATGAAAGCCAAACACTCTGAGAACAAAGGCATGGACACCAAGCTTTCAAGCTATGTGGAAATGAGCCAAGAGGTGAATAAATAAAATGAATTTATAGACTCAAAGAAAAATTACTAAACCAACTCAATGCCCTCTGGCTGATAAAACAATCTCATTTTAATCATCCCTGTGTATTTAAAACTCAAACTGATGAAGCTACATTTCTGCTGCCACTGGAATTGCAGGTCCAGTCTTCTTAATGTAAAAAACACACTTTGTTTTGCCAAAAGTGAAAAGGTGTCAGAAACAAGTTAAATAAATAGCTACAACAAGAAATTCTTAGTTCAAGCTTATCTGCATGTTTTCCATCTCGGACAAGCTAGGCTACTGTCATACTCCCAGTAGAACTATAGTCCCATTCTTGTTAGTGTGAAAAAACATACTTTATTTGACCAAAAGTGAAAATATGTCAGAAACAAATGACACAACCAATATTTATCATTTTAATGCCCCCATGTGTTTCCTAACTGAGACAGACCAGGCTATGTTTCTACTGCCACTAAAATTGTAAGCCCAGTCTTCTTAATGTAAAAATCATGCTTTAGTTAGTCAAAAAAAAAAGTACCAGAAATAAATCAAAGAATTAGCTACAAATAATTACAAGGTGATTTAAGGGCAGACAAGCCAGCAATGAGGAACATAAACTTTAAGACAGTTTCAAAGCACACTGACAGTCTAGGGGAGGCCCTTCCCAGTTTCATCTGTCAATAGACAGTAAGATAAGCACAGGAGATATGACTGGAATGATCTTCTAAGGCCAGGTATACAGAAGATGAGACTAGGAGGAGCTTCCAAGGCCAGATATACAGTAGGTGCAGACAGCACAAAAGCCCACCCATAACTGATTTGAATACCTAGGCACAGCAAAGAAACCACCTGAAAAGGATGGCAGTCTACAAGGCATTGCAACTATAAAAATGCCTTCAATTAATAGCTTTAACTTCACTTTCAAAGCAAACATGAACAGGAATCACAAAAAAGTGATTTAAATTGTAAGATAATTGCAGTGTTTTAAATGTAGTTTAAATGCACTTCCCTGGATGTGAAATGTAGTCGAAATGCTTTGTTTCCAAGGGGGCATTGTACTCAATGATAGGTCTGATGAATGCTGAATACAGTGGAACAATGACTTCCTTGGACCTAAATGCCTTACCTTTGTTTATAAGTTGTACAACATACAATGATTTCCTCACTACTGTAGATGTCAGATGGTCAAAGGCTAAACTATTGTCTGCGTGTCCTAAGTCCCTGACCTCTGAGCCAACTCTAAAGGGAGTGTTGTCAATACAATAGTTACCAGGGATGGATGGCTTCCTGAAGGATGTTATTATGCATTTCTTGGCATTTGGTTTAGTCCATGACTCTGACACCAGTTATTTGTCTGTATCAGCCCTTCCTGGAGAACATTTGTGTCAGTGTGGGATTCAATGACAGCTCATAATTTGCAATCATCTGCAAGTTTAGTCAGCCAGAAGCCCTTAACATTGCCCTTAACTTCAGAGTAGTAAATGCCCAAAAGGAGCGATCCCAGGACCGATCCCTGGAGAACTCTACATGTGACTGGCCTCTCTGTAGATGTGGACTCCCCAATTCTAACTTTGAGTCCTGTCTGTGAGCCAGATGGCTATCTAATGGGTGACATAAGGGTTTGTACCTAACTTCTTAAGTTTATCAACAATACCTGAGTCGGGTATTGTGTCAAATGCCTTGGCTAGGTCAATCATTTTGCCATCATCCATTGCTTTCTTGGTCTTCTCAAAAAAGTCCACCAGGCTGAATAGGCATGACCTGTCCTTGATGAAACCAAATTGGGTTGGGTCCTGTGTCTGGAGGTTTACTATATCGTTACTGATTATTTCCATGATAATTCTTTCCATGGCTTTGCATATAAGACTAGTGAGACGTATGGGTTTGCAGTTTCCCAGGTCTGTAGATGGCCCACTTTTGTGCAGAGGGATGATGGTTGCTGTTCTCCATTCATTCATCAGGCATGAAGCCTGTTTGGAGGCTACAGTTAAACAGCAGTTCCTGAGGGTCTGATAGGTCATGTTTCATGCTATTTAGAAGGCATCCTGGGTTATTGTCCGAGCCCATTGATGCAGTGTTCTTGGCCTTAGAAAGAGCATTAATGATCTGTTTCCTAGTGATAGCAGGGGGAGTTACATTTAGTGGTATTTCCTTAGGGAAGCTTGAGGAGGAGAGAGGGGTAAAGGTGAAACTAAATTTGTTGGCCAGTAGGTTTGCTATATCTTCTGGCTCAGTATAGGTGGGTCTATTACAATGATCCTGCACACAGTTGTGTATTGCCTTTCAGGTTGCAGACATAGCTAAAGAATGCTTGTGGTTGGCCTTAGCCTGGGAGAACAAATTCACCTCAAATTTGGCTTTGTAGACTTTATTTGTCCTCTGAGATGTTTGTTTATTTTGATGAGAGTGGTTGTATCCTGCTGGGTGCTGTATCTCCTAATTTTTGCCCTAATTTTAATCCTTCTGTTATACAACCTATTGATTTTGTGATTCCACCAGGGGGGCTTGTTTTTTGAGTTAGTTTCATAGTTTTTACTGGTGGGCACAGCTTCCTTTATGCAGCTATTAACATGCTTGTACAGGACTTCTGTGAACAGTTCTGCATAGGCAGCAGTGTACTCAGGGTTTATGGGGGTTTGAAAGTTTACTTAATAGCAGGAGGTTAGCCTTAGAGTAGTTCTTCCAAGTTTAGCCGGGGGGGGGGGTCAGGTTTTATTTTTACTTCAAAGGAGACCATTTTGTGGTCTGACCTTACCAGGAAAGACATTACTGTAGGGGGTGTGCAGCACTCTCCTGTATTAGTGAGGACCAGATCTGGTATGCTTTCAACCCTGGTTGGTGTATTGACTATCTGGTTCAGGGAGCTTGCATTTAAAAAAATCCAGAAATCTCTGTGCCTGTACATTTGATGTCATATAGGATTTCCAGTTAATAGTGGGGTAATTAAAGTCACCCATGAAGATGGTATTGTGTTGGATGGTGAGAGTTTCCAGTAAGTTTAAGTACATGGTATGGGTTTCCTTGGTCATGCAGGGGGATCTATAGCTTGCAAGGAAGTGGTATTGGATTTTTCCTGTGGTGATCTGATCATGGAGCAGCTCAAGTGCATTGTCCTGTTTGACCAGCCTTGAGGTATATTTATTTTTTATGTAAATCGAGACACCTCCACCTTTACTTCCTGTCTGTGTAGCAGCTGGTCTAAATGTGTCAAAGGCATTATAACCTGGCACTGCTGGTGGGCTCTCCTCAGCTTTAAAACATGTCTTAATGACCAAATATACATCAGCATTCTCTAGGGTGAAGAGAGGTAGTAGTGGTTTTGTTTAGACTCCTATCATTGAGCAGTGATACCTTTATATTTTCTTGGTTTTGATTTGCTGTTAGAAGTACTTTCAGTTTGGCATTAACTAAAAAAGGCACTTTGGGAGAAGAAAATGTTTTAGCTAATATTCAAAAGCCTAGAGGAGAGAGGTGCAGACCATCCCTGGCATAGCAACGTGGTCTGCTGACTATCTCTTTCCATGCTGACAAATATTGCATTCCCCTTAGAATGACACAGAAGCTAAGCCAGTTATTAGTCATCTTTTGTTTGTATTGTGGCATCATTTTGGAGAGGTTAAGATGCTGCTCAATGCTAGACTCATACCAGCCTGGGATACATATTCTGAGTGCTCCATGATCTGTATTTTTATAGAGTCTAGGAAGGTACTTCTCAGGTCATTTACACACACATGGACCATAACTGGCTCATGCTGGTATCTGTGGTCCAATGACCGGAGTGCATGAATAATGTGATGGATCCTAGTCCTTGATAAGCAACTGATCGTGATTTTTTCCTTACTCAGCCTGGTGAGAAGGACATTGGTGTGTCTCACAGTGGAGTCTCCAATAACCCGAATGTTGGATTGTGTGGTGGCTTGCTTTATGGGCTTAAAAGTAGAGGCTCCATGAGATCTGGCTGTATATGTTGATCTGGGTGTTGCTTTTAAAGACTGCATTCAGGATTGCTGAGGGTCGTTGTTATGTGTACTTCATCTAGGAGGTATTTGGGGTTCAGGAAGGTTATATTTAAGTGCTTCAGTATGTGTGACTCTACATGTCTGCTTTGAATTGCATGTGATGGGTGCAGAGTGTTTACTACTTACAACCTTATTGACACTAGGAGCACTTTATGTGAGAGCTTTGCTTCCAGTGACATTGTGTGAATACATCTCTTACGTACCATATCAGTTTGTTTCAGAATTAACTGGTCATCAGTAAACATTAGGCAATTTCTACATTGCCTCAGGATGCCCATATTCACCAAGCTGGTAACAGAGATAGCGGGAGTGTTCATATCCATGGCAATAGACTATTTTTTATTGATTAGATAGCTAGAGTGAGAATATGAAGTAATGTCAGGAGTATCCTGTTTGCAAATCTGTGGGCAGTGCTAGTTTCCAGTGACAAGCACTGCCCACAGATTTGCAAACAGGATACTCCTGACATTACTTCATATTCTAGTTCCTTTATCCGTGTGGGTTTTTCTGGGTGTTCTGGTTTTGTCCTTCATTAAAACGATATGCAGGAGGCAGATTAGTATCTTCTAAATTGTCTGCATGTCTGAGAGAAAGGTCTGGAAAAATACTTCAGTTTTCCCTCTTTGGGTCTATATCACTTCACTGAATGCTTAATTGAGTGAATCACTATTTGTTGAACCCTATTCAGTGAAAGTGCAATTAAGAGAATGATTGTTTCAGTGAAAAAATTCCTAGGGAAAGGATGTGGTTGATCATCATCAGGATTTGCCATTTTTTCCACTGTAGTGTGATCTCGGAGTTGGTATATATAGTTGAAGGGGGGGGGGAGAGACAAAGACCTCGCACTTTGTAGGGTTTTACATTTTGTTGTATTTGTCCTGGTCAGTAGCTGGTCTACTAAATTTTTTCCCCTAGGAAATGTTTGGCTGGAATGGTCGTTTGCTTAATATAACTTTTGCTGATTTGAGTTAGATGACTAGCGAGTCACTCAAGCTTTCAATGAAGTAATATAGACCCTCCCTCTTTACCTAGTGAACTCTCTGGATGGCAGTGGCTATTCACAGGGTCATTATAGGAGTTGCAGTGACTCATAAGCATGGATGATGTGGTAAGCACACACCAAATTTGTAACAAAAGTAGTTTTTGGAGTTCGTGTTCTTTGTTTATTGCATGACTATATTAAGATGTATAGATTAATATTAGTCTATTTTTTTTCAGTGGAGCAGTCTGAAGATTTTACCATACACGAGCTGTACCAAGGTAAGTTCATCAGTGTAATTTTCCTTTTTCATTGTTATCCTAGTTAGTTAAATAAATCTTGATGAGCATTGTATCATTTATTTCATGATTTTCCCTGACCTAGTTTAAAGAAGTGATAGTTGATCCTAAAGAAATTGTCATTAAGGAAAAAAATGACAGACAAGCATACAATATGAGTAAACAGAATATCAGCGTGAGGCATTTTTCACATGGAACAGGATGTACTTTAACTTTTTCCCAGGAAGGATTATTTATTTTAACACCTTGTTTCAGCGCTCAAGCAGTGTAGCAAATAATCATTTTTGCTGTTTTGCTCTTAATGGTTCTGACTTAATCAGACGTTTTTTTCTTAAAAAAATCACTTCAATTTAATTTTCTAAACTGTCTTGTTCATTGAACTTTTACCATATATAAGTATTAACTTTTTGATTTAATTTAAACAAATGTACAAATAACAGAAAATGCAATTATACAAACATATATGCAAACCTCTTCAATTTAAAATCATCTATAGGAAACGCCATCCATAGTTGCCCAGTGTTCATTGCTGCTCAAAGAGCCAACAGTCCATGCAGAGGGCAGCACCAGTGCAGGTCATGTAATAGTAACTACTAACCGCACCACTGCAGGTCATGTAATAGTAACTACTAACCGCACCACTGCAGGTCATGTAATAGTAATTGTTAACCGCACCACTGCAGGTCATGTAATAGTAACTACTAACCACACCACTGCAGGTCATGTAATAGTAATTACTAACCATTCTCACTTAGACCTTTAAGTGACTCTCCCCTACACCTTCCCATCTACTAAGGATCTGGTATAATGGATAGGTGCTTTCTTATCATCTCTGGTTGTGGCCTGTTGGATATGGGCATCCTGAGGCAGTGTAGGAACTGCCTCATATTCACTGACAGCCACTTAATTTTAGAACAGACAAAACACAGTATATGAGAGATGTAGATGCACAATGACATTGGAGGCAAAGCTCCCACATGCACATACAGAAAATGCAAAGCAGGTAGTCAGCGTTACACCCAAAACACTCACTACTGACACTAAGCAAAAAACACAGAGACCTACATATAAGGAGGTACTCACATGTAAGAACTCCTAAAAGCATCTCTCAGTTGCCCCTGTACACTCAGAAAAGACAATGCCTCACACAACACATAAATTATAGTAGCCCCACTGTTAAGGCAATAAGGCAATACAGCACACAGCCAAATATTCTTGTTATTGGGGATTCCATTGTAAGACATACTGATGCCCCCCTTATCAGGCTAAACAAGAAGAAGATCACATTGAGCTGTCTGTCTGTCTGGAGCCAGCATCCACCAGATCACACATGCACTTAGGTCTTTTAACCACAAGTACCACTATGACACAGTCATAGTCCACGTGGGGGTATACGACCTAAGATGTACCTCAATGGACTATATGAAAAGAGACATGATGGAGCTCTCTGAATATGTGTCCCAGGCAGATATGAATCTAGCTGTGAGTAGCATCCTACTTTCACCAATGGTGATGCCACAGTATCAGCAAAAGCTTATTTTTTTGAAAAATTGGCTATGTTTCTGTTGCCACAATAAGGTAATCCAATACATGTCAGCCTGGGAAGACATGACTGACAAACCATGATGCTTTACTAGAGATGGTTTGCACTTGTCATCACTTCACTTCTGGATACTGGAAAAACTTCATCTATCCCTTTAGTGCCATTTTAGTCCACGGCAAGATGTTAAACCCTCCAACATAACAAAAATCACTCACAACTACCTAAAGGTACTGCTGCTCAATGCTAGGAGTTTAAATTAAAAAAAAAATTTACTTCTTGGAAGCATTCCTCACCTTAGAGAACACAGGCATATATGCAGTCATGAAAACATGGGTCAGAACCATGGAAAGCATACTAGCAAAAAAAAAAAAAAAGGCTACAGTGACTTTCATACATTTTGATGTCTCCTCCCCCCTCCCAGCTCATGAATAAACAAATGGAGGAGGTGTCTCATTGTTCTTAAAGGAAAGCACACTGCTAGACTGGTTCAACAACATGACTCGCTTGAGCGGCTATATGCCCAACTAAACATACATGCAACCCCCTGTCATATACTTGCTAGCTACAGATCCCCTAACATGAATCTGAAAAACTACACCTTCTATCTAAACTACTGGAGCTTCTTAATATTTAGCCTAACACCATACTTATGGGTGATGTCAATACCCTTTCATAAACTGAGAGACTTATACAACCCATAATTCAGTTGCTCAGAGGGTTTTTGGCTTTATCAATGAAAGTACTCTGGAGTAATTAGTTAGCTCCCCAACTAGAGGTGCAAATATCGTAGACCTGGTACACACAAACATGAGGGGATGCTGCTCCCTGTTATGCATTAACTCCTCACTAGTAGTATCTGACCAGAAGATGATCTCCATTAGAATTAAAACTAACCCAGAATCCTCATCAAACTCCAGATCTGTTAAGAACTTTGTTTAGACCAAGTACCTTAACTGAGTGATAGTTTATTAAACTTCCAAGCCCCTTCAAACCTGGATGACACTGAGGCCTGCTCTGTGCTGTACACAAAAGCACTGTACAACCACATTCATAGTTGCATAGAGGAGCCACCTATAGTTATTGGCAAAAATAACTACCTTGGTGGATCCCTAGCATAAATAGGCTATTCAACAAAAGGAAAAAACTCCTCTCCAAAGCCAAGAAGGAGCAGAAAAAAATGGGTCTATATTAGAAACACAAAAAGACAAAACCGCGAATGCTCATATGAGCGAAAACGGTGGACATCGAAAGGGGTGTGTTCGGATCACGTAACAGTGGGGATTGGTATATTTGCCCTTTCCTCACTGTGGTGCGATCTCAGAGTTGGAATATATAGTTAGCAGGGGGTGTGGGGAGTGCAGCCCCCGACAATAAGGAGTTCGATGTTGTCTGTTTTCGCTATGAGTGTTCACGGTTTTGTGTTTTCGTGCTTCTAATATAAACCTGAAAAAAATTGTGCAAAAGGAGACTCACCGTTCTAAACAAACAAATTATAGAGCTACCGGAGCAAGCTATGAGGCAAATACAGCCTCCCAGGTGAAAGATAAACATAAGGGTTTTTAATTTTATTTATTTATTTTATTTATTTATTTAAATTTGTTGACCGAGAGTGTCCGACTGGACGTGGGTCCATTTTCAGCGGAGGCCTGGGGAGAAAAGCTCCACAGTAAAATAAACAGACAGTAGTTACATTGGATTACATAGCGATTAACAATTTAACATAGAAATTACTTACAAAATATTTACAGATGAAAAACATAGTACATCAGTAGACAACTAGAATCTTTATCTGTGAAGTACATAACAGGCATTAACAAATGTAACAATGAGAAGTTCCTGCTGTATAATAAGTACTAGGCTTATGGGCATCTGAGCTTGCTATAATCAAGGTAGTTAGTGGAGTGGAAAGAAAGGTAGTGGGTGGATGGGGTGGATGATATTAGAGTGGGAGTTGCAAGGGCATAGCCAGCATGTTTTTAGGTGCGCTTTTAGTAAAGTTTTGAAGTGGGTGCATGATAGTACGGAGGTAATTGTGGGTTCCATAATTTGGCTATGGCACAAGAGAATAGTGTTTCACCAGCAGAGTTATTGGCTTTAGTGATCTGCAAGTGATTTTTGTTGCTGGATCTTAGTGGTCTGGTGGTGCGATAGGGTTGGAGTAGATTCTGGAGGGATGGGACATTTAGTGGATGGTTTACTAGTTTGTGGGTGAGTGAGAGTTGATACCACTGAAGGAGGTGAGGGAGTTCAAGCCAGCCCAGTTCAGCAAGTGAGAGACAGTGGTGACTATGGTAGGATGCCCCTGTGGTGAATTTGGCGATTTTGTTGTAGCAGGTCTCTAGCTTGTTTAAATCACATTGCCTTAGGTTGGTATATATTGGAGAGGCATAAAGTAGGGTGGAGATAAGGCGGGAATTAGCTATTGAAATCTTTGCTGCTTTGGTGAGAAATTGTTTATTTCTGTATAACTCTCCTTGTTTTGTTTGTAACATCAGGGGAAACACTCAGCATTGTGCTGAGGTAATCATGAATGGCAACACACCCAGTCTGAAACTATAGCAAACCTGCTGGCCATCAAGTTCAGTTCAAACTTCTCCCTCATCTCCTCCTACCACACCCAAAGAAATACCCACAACCATCCCCTACCAGTCATTACAAGGCAGCAGGTCCTCCGTGCACTCTCTAAAGTGAAAGCACAGCTTCTATGAGTCCCAACAATTTTCCAGGATGCTTCTTAAATAGGCCACTAGAAATCCTGTTTAACCCCAGCCTCCAGTGGAATGGAGGACTGCACAGTCATCCCTCTGCAGAAGGGAGGCCATCAACTGACCCGGGGAACTACAGACCCATAAGCTTGACCAGTCTTATCTGCAAGACCATGGAGAGAATTATCATGGACTTCAACAATAATGACATAGGAAATCTCCAAACATAGGAGCAGACCAAATTTGGCTTTGATAAAGGGAGGTCTTGCCTCTTCAGTCTGGTGGACTTCTTCAGGAGGGGGTAAACTTGTGCACACCCCTTATCTGGACTGTTTCTTTGATGATGAACTTATATTTGCCATAATTTTTGTCACTCTCTGTTTTTTAAACGTAATAATCTCTGCTGGAAACAGAAAGAGTTATGTGCTATTTGATATTCACATTGTATGCTAACTAGATGTCCAGATTCTTGGCTGGTTGTACCTACTTTTCAAGGGCCTTTATGGCTATTTTCAATGGTTTCAGGTTGAGAGGTATGTACAGGAGAGAGATGCATAGCGGGCAGCATATGGGATGAGTATGTGGGATTTCAATGAACACATGCAGGAATAAGTCTGCTCACAGAGAAATGCACACAGATTTCCTCATCTGCAGGGAAAGCTTCATACACTCAGGATGATGGCTGCACCACAACTTCCCTTACCCTATGGATGAACAAATGAACAAAGTTGTGGTTGGGGCATGACAATAGGCAGACAAAAGGTAGGAAAAATTACAAAATTGTACATAATGAGACATTTGTTTAACTTCAGGCTTTAATTAGATTAAATTCACATGAAAGTAGAGGCAGTTATTACAGTATAAAAGATAGTTATGCATTAAGAGAAGTAAAACATTAAGCATTTCAGGAAGTGTATTAGCAGGTTTGTTGGATGGAGAAAAGATGACATGCTTAGTGCTTAGAAATTCAAAGAAACTGAAGTGAGGGAAAGAACTAGGTAGGGCAGAAAATGTTGATACTGCAGGTGGTGGGTATAGCGGTTTCAGGGATAATTACATATGGCTACATTATTAGAAATATAACACACTGCACTCAGAAGAAAGACAAAATTATTGCAAAAAATATCAAAATATATATAACTCTTTGTGATCATTTAAAAATATTCATTTCTTCCAGAAAGTTTCCAATGCATCCTCAGGGGATTTTATTCTGCAGCTGAAAGATGTTAATCAGAATGTGTGTTAGACAAATATTATTAGAAGTATAAAGGTGGTTATGAGCAGTATCATAAAATACACACACAAAAAAGTTTAACATGCAAATGACAGAAAAAAAACTTGAATACATCTAACAGTTCTCATGAAGAATATAAAACATGAATTACTTTACTGTTTATCGTATTTTGCTTTGTTTGCTGTTATGAATGCACAGGTTGATGGTTGTTAAAACATTTTTGCACTACAAATTAATCAGTATTTATTCAGATATGGTATCTGCAGAGGACATTGGCAGTGTTATCACAGGATCATAGGAGGTTACTAGGCTATTAGCCCTGGGGCGCTTACAAGCCTAACCAAGGGTTTATCCCCCTAAAAAAGAAAACTCAGTCAGCGCCTTTTGTCCCTATCAATGAGAGACACAGGTGGGGACAAATTTGTGGTTTCCCATCCACTCATCAAGGTTGCACTTGAAGAGGGTCTGAGAGGTACTCTGACATGTATGGCAAGTTTATTCCAGAGACAGGGCAGCCTCTGTAAGACAAACCTGTCCCTCCAGCAGGTTTTGTTGATGTTGCATATTAGAGTCAGGCCTTTTGAATGGGTGATGCACAAGGAGTTAGACTTGTGGCTATGGAGCATCTCTAGTAGGCAGGGTCTGAGATTGTCTTGTAGGTGAGGCACAGATCATTCGTGACCAATCTGTACGATACAGAGTAGAGTGATAGTGATTTGAGCCTGTCTGCATATGACAACATTGGAGGCTATGGATTCCCTTTGTGAGGTATGTCTGTGGCCTTTCCAGTTGGTGTATATGTTTGGAGAGGTACATACCAAACAGGAAGTCAATGAGGGAGAAGTATAGAGAGGTAATAACCTTCTTGTTTCTGGATGAATCTCTTTACTTATGAGATGAACCAAGTAAAAGGCTTTTCTGACCACTGCCACTACATGATGGTCGAATGTGAGATAGTTGTCAACCTGAGTACCCAGGTCTTTCACCACAGGTTGTGTACTTAGGGGGTTGCCGTTGATGTGGTAATCAGTAGGGGCCATGTTTTTGAAGAACAGTATGATTTGCATTTAACTTGAGGCCATGACTTTGGCACCAGTCATTAGTTGTTGTGAAACCCTCCTGCAGTATGTTATCATTTGGGGAGTCAATGACAGCATCCAACTTACAGTCATCTGCAAACTTGGTCAGCCACAGGCCCTTTGTATTTGCCTGGACCTCTGAGAACTAGATGCTATCAGAGGTGTAGGCACTTATTTTGACCTTGTGGGTCCTGTCAGTGAGCCAGTTGGCCACCCATCTGATGAGATAGAGATTTATGTCAAGTTGTGTTAGTTTTGCGATGATGCCTGAGTAGGGGATTGTGACAAAGGCTTTGGCCAAGTCAAGGTAAGTTGTATGTACTGACTTTTTCTCATCCAGGGGCCTTGGTGACAGTCTCAAAGAAGTCAACCAGGTTCAACAGACAAGATCTGCACTTGATGAATCCGAACTGGGTGGGGTCAAGTGCTTGGAGGTTGCCTATATCCTTGTTTATGAGATCCATAATAATATGTTCCATGGCTTTACAGATCAGACTTGTCAAGCTAATGGGGCAATAGTTTCCAGGGTCACTAGTGGCACCACCTTTGTTCAATGGGATGACAATGGCAGTTCTCCACTCTGCTGGAATGAAGCTTGCACTAAGGCTATGGCTGAATAGGGTGCTCAATGGCAAAGCTAGTCTTTGCTGGAGATGGTGCAGAATACAGCCTGGGATACTATCAGGTCCCATGGAAGCTGTGTTGTTTGCCTTGGGTATGGCCTTTAACACTTGATCTATGGAGATGTGAGGTGTGGGGCAAGTATCAGGGATGTCAAAAGGGCCTTTGGGGGGACAAGGTGGTGAGGTTTGTGCTGAACCTTTCTGCTAGCAGATTGGCTGTCAACAGGATCAGTGTAAGTGATATCGTTAAGTACTAATTTGGAACAAACCTGGGCTTTGCCATGGAGGTTCCTGAAGTAATTGAAGAAGGCTTTGTGGTTTCCATTTGTTTCAGAAGCTAATTCTGATTCATAATTGGCTTTGGAGATTTTATCTAGTGATCTAATTGCTTGTTGAGGCTAAGGAGGTAGTTTTTCCAGTTTGGAATTTGTTCCTTTTTGCCCTTGGACAACAGTTTCTTCCTTTTGTTGTAAAGCCTGTTGATAGAGAATGTCCACCAGACAGGTCTGTGTTTCCTTGATGGGCAGGTTTTAGTTCTGTTGGGTATGGCTGAGTCCATGCAGTTGTACAGGTGCTTGTATACTGCATTAGCATACAGTTTAGCATAGTTGTCTGCTTCCTCTGAGGGGGTGTTGGTGTGAAGCTACTGATACCCTCCCTTAGGAGGTTGTAGTTAGCATTTGAGAAGTTTTTTTAGCCTGATTATGGCTGGGGAGATTGACTGGGATATAAACTGCGAATGAGACAGTGATCTGATCTCACCAGGGAAGAACATACTATGGGATTGGTGCAGTGATTGCCCATGTTGGTAAGAACTAAGTCCAAAATGTTATCTCCCCTTGTGGGGGGTGAGATGAGCTGGTCTAGTGGATTAAAACTGATGAAGTTAAGGAATCATTGGGTGAATACATTAGTGCAGGAAAAGTTCACCCAGTCTATGGTGGGGTAGTTGAAGTCACAAAGGATTAGGGTGTTATGGAGTACCTTGATGGAGTCAAGTAGATCCAGATAGGAGGAGTGGGTGTCCTGAGTCATAGATGGGGGTCTATAGCTGGCTATTACTTAGATGGGTGTCCTGCCAACTGTCACTTGCACCTGGAGTTGTTCCAGTGCATCATGCTGGCAAACCAGTCTGGAGGTGTGCCTGTCCTTAATGAAGATAGAGACTCCACCACCCTTAGCCTTCCCAACCTCATTTTGGGGTCAGAATGTGTGGAATGAGGTATAGTGTGGTAAGGCAGGGGTGCTCTCTGCAGCCCTGAACCAGGTTTCCATGACTGCACAGACATCTGCATTTTCCAGTGCGAGGGGAGCCTCCAGTGAGTGCATTTTCATGTTTAGGCTCCTAGCATTAAGCAGCATGACCTTCAATTTGCTTTTTGACAGATCTTTTATGAAGGAAGATTTGTTTTTGCATCATAGCCTAAAAAAGGCACAATGGGGGAGGCAAGACCCTTGGCCAGGATCCAGAATCCCAGGGGTGACAAGTGGAGGCCATCTCTGGCAAAGCATTGAGGCCTGTCAACCATGTCATCCCAGGCAGACAGATAATGGATCCCCTTGAAATGACACCAGAAACTAAGTCAATTGTTCAAGCCAATTATATTTTTGTTTGCATTGTGGTATCATTCTTTGTGAAGGCAGGATGCTGCTTAGGGCTAGAGTTATACCTGCCTGGGGCACATACTCTGAGAGCTCAATCATGTCTTTCTTCATATAGTCCAGGGAGGTATATCTCAAGTCATTCACACCAACGTGGACAATGACAGAGTCATACTTGTACCTGTTGTGGATAGACTTAAGTGCGTGGGTGATGTGGCAGATTCTGTCACCTGACAGACAGCTTAGCATGACCTTCTCCTTGTCATGTCTGGTGTGGGGGACATCTGTGTGTCTCACAAGTGAGTCCCAATGACTAGTATGTTTAGTTTATTGTTATGCCTTATGGGCTGTAATAGTTTATTGTTTTACCTTATGGGCTGTATTTGTGAGACACTGGTGTGCTGTCTGCTGTGTGTGATGTGTTTTGTGTTGTGTGTGGAATGTTTGTGAGTGTGTTTTGGAGGTCTCTGCTGTTTAGGTAAGTTTCTATTGAGGACCCCTGCATAGGTGGGGGTGTATTGTGCTTGGCTATGTGATGTGAGTGGTGTGGTGTTTGTGCTGGCAATCTCCACCTTGTCAGGATTACTGACTGTGGCTCGAGAGAGCATAGACTCCAGGTTACTGATGTGCATGCATGTCTCACAGGTGGAAGAATTATGTGCTAGGAGAAGAGGGCTGTTAGTAAACATGAGGCAGTTGCTACACTCCCTCAGTATGCCCATGTTGACCAGGCTAGCAGGAGAAACTGATGAGAATTATCCAGACATAACGATCTGAATACTTGGGTGAACTTATGGAAATAGGGCTTTGATAAGGGGTTGTCCAGAAGAGTGTAGACCACAAAAACATTCTTAAATGTAAAGTAACTGGCCTGAAGCCCAAGTGCTAAACCAAAACTAAGATGCTTATAATAACAGATACATTTAATCAGACTACTAACAAACAGTAATAAATGCAGTAGAGTAAAAGCACTTGAACACTTAAGAGCACAGAGCAAAGCACAAATAAGGTAATAAAGTAGGAAGAACACAATTACAGTAGAAGCAGCTGAATAAAGTGCATTTTTTGGTGGAGAGGCAGGAAACAGAAGGTTAAGAAACTAAGTGGATTGGCCTTCCCAAATGCTCTCTCTGTACTCAATAGACTAAGCTGATTAGGTGGGACTGGGAGGAGTGTCCAAAATCAAAGAAGCAAGGGGGTAGTTCTTCCCAAATGATCTCACTTTACTCAGCTGAGTGATCAAATGGGATGGGAAACAGAGGAGTGACCAAAATCAAATTTACAGCAGGGGTGGGCAATTCCAAAGCTACCAAGTTTAAGAGTACAACAACACTTGGGTTGGAGGGCAGGAAAAACAAACACTGCAGACAGGCAGAGGCCAGCAATAAATAATGAAGCAAATAAATAAATGCAGTACAGTTTTGTTAACTATCACTGAAACAGATCAAGTGCAAAAATGTATACTTATATCAGCTTTGTATATCCAGATGGTTATAGAATCAAACACAGCCAGATATCTATCTCTGCTATATCAGCTCTGCTACTGACCACAAATTCACAGAAATGTAAGTCTTTGTACCAAAAATACAGCAGAGAAAATAGACCGCAGGCAATCAAATAAACACAGACATCTATATTTTCTTCTCAATTCTTTTCACATTATGCTCTCTGTTATGTAATATTGATGATATTATTTTGGAGTCTCCAGTGAAAACTGATTCCCTCCCATGAGTGCAGTTGGACTACTTTGGTAAATAAGTAATTCATATATTTACTTCTCAATGTTGTTTATTTGTATTTCTGAACGTGTGCTGCTGATGTATGGTAACCTAGTCAACACTAACCATACCTTTCAACCTCTCAGTGCAAGAAATCTGAAAAAAGCCAGAAAAAATGGGGGAGGGGCAATGGCCCAAAAATAGTGACAGAATTTAAATACTGCTCCTATAAACTTAGAAAGTTTCTAGAATAACATATTTTGTTTAATTTTGTATTTTCTGAAGGATATAAAGTCTGAAACTCAAATGTCTGCCATTATTTAGCAACTTCAATTTTCAATGATTTTCTAGAAAACCACAAACTTTATGGGGAATAGACCAGAAATATAAACAAAAATGTGGACATTCTGCGAAAATCTGTACAGTTGAGAGGTATGACCTGACTAAGGAACGCTTGTTGGCAGTTCCTTACTTTTGACCACCATGTTGCCACATTAGGTTGGAAAATCTTTTATCAGGCTCACCTCATTTCCAAGGACATATTTTACAGATCCAAAGAAGTCTCAACTCTGCTTTACTTATCTCTCATCAGACACATTATTGAATACAATGTCCCTTTTGGTATGCATCTTCTAAACATAGCACTCAGCTTGAAAGACATCAGAGAATCCTAGATAAACATATCAACAACCTCAAGACCTTCAGTCTGTCTCTCTAGTGGGTCTCTTGTAGACTCCTTCATGGTGACCTTTGTCTAGCCTTTCAAGCCATAAAAGATCTGATTTCCCTGACATTCTACTCTTTTGCAGAACAAATAGTTGGTGTGGTGTAGCAGTTGAGTTCCAGACTCACAAATATAGGTTTGTGAGTTTGAAGCTTGCAGGCCGAAGCTTCTCTGTGTATGACAGTTGGTACAGAGGCTTAAGGCTGTGAGCTACTGTTCCTGTGGTACAAGGCTTGATTCCTCAGCTCTCATTTGCCTATTGTGTGATATTGAAAAAGTCACTCAACCAGACAGTATCTTGGGGCAACTGTGAATTTGAACTTGGCTCCTCAGTGGTCCCCTGGATTGTAAACCTAGTAACTACCTATGACATGATAGAGTCACATCCAAAAGTATCTACCACATTTAGAACTGGCATCCACAACAGTCAAGTAAAGTAGAACCCTTGCCACCTTCAAGGTAAACACAGATATTTGATGTTTGTGATGCCCTCCTTGAGGTGGAAGGCACTTCTAAATATGATTTATTGGCTTGCCTTTCAGAGGTCTGTAGACTGACTTTCTAACACTTAACTTTGAACCTATGAGCCTTTCAACAAAAACACACTGCCCTCATTAGAGCAAAGACAAAATTATTGTAAAAGAAATATCAAAATATATGTTTAACTCTTTGTGATCTGTTAAAAATCTTCATTTTTGCAGAAGGTTTCCAGTGCATCCTCAGGGCATTTCATCCTGCAGCTGAAAGATGTTAACCGGAATTTGTACTAGTCAAAATACTCAACAAAAGGTATGTTTTAAAAATTGTCAAGTTTCCTTCAAATTCATTTTCAAACTGCTTGTTGCATTTGCTCTTTATCTGTTATTTTTCTTAATTCACTGAGAACTTTGCACCACCTCTGGGTACTAAATCATTATCTGCACATTTGAAAAAGTTCTCTGATTTATTGAGATTGTGATACTATAATGTAGGTCAGTTCTTGAAAGACAAACCCATTAATGACTATGTAGTTGATTTAAGACAATTAAAATAAAGAAACATATCCACAGCCATGTGACAATAATAAGATATTTTATTCCATTCCATAGACAGTAATGAAGCTCAAAGGCAACTTCACAGAAAATCTTATTCTTCTGGTAGACTGGACTGAAATGAGACTGTTTACAGATTTATGTCAATGTTGAAAGTATTAATAAAACAAAAATGATAAACACGTGCGGCCTGGGGGAATGCTGGTGTGCATCTCCCAGGTGTTTATTTGTGGCACTATTCAGGATAACTTTAAGGTATTTGGGAGGGACAACCTAAGACTTGTTAACTGTAGGAATATATCCAATTTAATAAGTGAACATGATAAGAAAATGTGCAACCAGTGTGGGAAAAGAAAGCAGATGATGAAGCAGAGGACAGAAAGTAGAATATGTAAAACAGAAGGCCATTTTATTTTGATTGCAGAGTGGAAGAATACAATAGAAACGCAAAAATGAATAAGAAAGAGAATGAGAATTACAAAGTGGCATTAATACCAGGAGAAGGTGGTAAATCGATATTAATAACAGGAGAAGGTGGTAAATGGATATTAATACCAGGAGAAGGTGGTAAATGGATATTAATAACAGGAGAAGGTGGTAAATGGATATTAATACCAGGAGAAGGTGGTAAATGGATATTAATACCAGGAGAAGGGGGTAAATGGATATTAATACCAGGAGAAGGGGGTAAATGGATATTAATAGCAGGAGAAGGGTAAATGAAGAAGAGAATAGTTAGTAAGTGTTAATTCAGGATAGTTAGGATGAAACTGAAACAGGAAACATTCGGATTTTTACAATCACTACAGCAGGAAGAGGAAGAAAAGAAACAGATAAAGGCGGCAGAAGATAAAGTTTATAAAATGGAAGTTTGCAAATTGTTTCCCAAGGGCTAAAAAGAAAGGGAATACAGTTTAATTAATTTCAGTGAGTATGAACAATTAGAATAATAAAGATATTAGAAAAGTGCAGTAGTTTAGGTACAGCCATAATTAGTCTATAGGATATAAAACTGTTACTGCATCAGACCTCAGACTGAAGGGTGACGTGGGGAATAGAATAGATGTTCTGGAATAGCTTCTCTTTTTAATGTATAAATAAAGGAGCTAGATGGTTGTATAGACTACACAGGTAGGACAGCTGTTCGCATTAGCAGGAAAAAGAAGTGCTTAGATTTATAGGTGTATATTGAAGAGATAAAGCTTTTTGTTGTGGTTAACATGATAATAATAATAATATTAATAATAATAATAATAATAATAATAACAACAATAATAATAATAATAATGATAATAATAAGAATAAGAATAAGAATAATAACAATAATAATAATAATAATAATAATGATAATAATAATAACAATAATAATAACAATAATAATAATAATAATAACAACAATAATAATAATGATAATAATAACAACAATAATAACAATAACAATGATAATAATAATAATAATAACAACAATAATAATAATAATAATAATAACAATAATAATAATAATAATAATAACAAAAATAATAATAACAACAATAATAATAATAATAATAGTGGGTAATTTTAAATGGGAACATAAGGACTGTAGAAAGAAAGGTATATCAAGATATTAAGAAAATAAGGGGGCTCATTACATGGAGCAATTAAAAATTGTAGAGCCAAAAAGAAATAGCTGTATAGAAGAGAATAGATAAAAACATAATTAGATTTTTTGCACAGTCCAAACGTAGGTTCAGGGATGAACTAGTAAGTACAAAAGAATGAGAAAACAGGGAAAGCAAAGTGTACAAACCAGAGACATGGGGGACAGAGCCAATGACGAATCCTTTATTCACAGATAAGCGCGTTCATGATGTAATGTAGCATCGCTTCATCAGATCAAGATATACTGAAGCAGAGGCCTCTTATATAAGCAAACTAACCAATCAAAACACACTAAACTAAAAGACACACCCACAAGTGAGTTATATATTGTAAAGACACTTAAAGCAAGTAAATATAAAATGTATAAAACAAATGAAAAAGACAACAACAGAATAAAACTATAATAAGAATAGATACGCATATAAATAATAATATTAAATTCATGGTATAAACAAAATGTATTATCTATAAAGTCTACGGGATTTGAGGGCAGGTTTCAATGGCACATATTCATTAAGTCCAGACCCCTTGTTAGTTCCTAGCCTCAATATCCGCTATAACTCAACCTACTCAGTTTGAGTGCGAATGTCACTCATCCGAGGGCTAGGGTACAACCTATCTAAAACAAGGAATCTAAACTCATGGTCAGGCCCTTTTACCATAACATGCTTGGCAAGGGCTTTGCACATGTACTGTATACTAATGGAATAATGGTGCTCCCTTATCCGATCCTTCATTCTCCTATTACTCTCGCCGACATAAAAACACGAGCATACAATGCATACAGCAAACTAGACAATATCCTTGGTAGTACAGTTAGCATTGATCCTAAAATCTAAAATCATCCCATTATCGGAGTTCGTAAAACTGCCACTGCTGTCAATGTATTTACAGTGTCTACATTTGTTTAAATATGGTAACACAATTGAACTGAAGAAGGCCTGAATAGCTTGAAATTGCTTTTCGTTTTTACCCTTTGGTTTTAAAAATGAAGTTTTATGTTTAAATAAAGCCTAAGTTTTAAATTCTCAACATTAAGGTTTCAACGCTATCTTTTAGCTCCATGGTGGTCAACTCAGGAATATTTTTGCAAATATATGGACAGCTATAACAAGCTGATAAAAAACATTGGCAATAGATAAAGTATTTACAAGTTGCAGTTTATAGAGATAACATTAAATACATTGAGTACATTTTTTGGAACGTAGGTGACTAAATAAATATAGGCTAGGCAAAATATATTTGTTCTTTGTCTAAGAAATAGATTTTACTTTACTTATTCCTACTGTCTGAATATAGTCAAAGTATGCTGATGGGGGTGGAAGGAAGGAGGGGCTTTTCCCTTGCCTGGGAAAGTGCAGGGGCAAAGCCAGGTTTTATTTAGGTAGTACTTTTGTAGTATTTTGAAGTTGGAGAGGTTGGAGGTAGAATTAATATGCAGAGAGATAGAATTCTATTTCTTAACAACAGAGTATAAATAGACACTTTGGTCAGAGGATTTATGGGGTTTTGTATATGCTGAGATGATGCTGTTCATTAGGTCAAAGTAGTCTATTAGGATGCAAACAATGGATAACAGGAGTAAATGCAGGGCAGTCATCAGTTTTCATAAGTGTGTTCTAGGCTAATGGTCCTGGAGCCTTTGCAAGCCTAGCCCATCGGATTACCCTGGCATCATGCCACCCGACCTTAGTTCCCAGTGCCTCTGTTGAGCAGAACCACTGCAGTGATCCCCAGGGTAAATTTTGTATTTCCCATCCACTCATCAAGATTTCTTTTGAAGAGGGCCAGTGAGGTGCTCTGTTTTACATGTATGGGAAGTCTATCCCATAGCATGGGCAGCCTTTGAGTTATGAACCTGTCCCTCCAGCTTGTTCTGTGGATTGTGGTAATGAGGTTGAGGTCTCTGGAGTATGTGGTGTGGAGAGATTGGGATTTCTTTAGATGTAGCATTTCTAACAGAGCTGGGTCAGACATGGCTTTGTAAGTCAAGCAGAGATCATCTCTAAGTAGGCAAAATGAGACAGAGAATAGTTGGAGTTTTTTGAGTCTGTCCATATAGGACAGGTGTTTAAGGACTAGGATCCTCTTTGTGAGGTACTTTTGCGACCTCTCCAGTTGTTGCAGGTGTCTAGTGAGGTACATACCAAATGGGGCATTGTACTCGATGATTGGCCTAATGACAGAAGAGTAGAGGGAGACAATAACCTCTTTCTTCCTGGATGCAAAACCCATAGTAATGAGATGTGCCACATAGAAGGACTTTCTGACCACAGTGGCAATGTGGTTGTCAAAAGAGAGGTTGCTGTCAACTTGTGTTCCCAGATCTCTCATAATGCCTTCTGTGTTCAGTGGACTACCATCGATGTGGTAATTCATGGGAACTGTTTTTTTTTTTCCCCAAAGGTGATGATGACACATTTTTTGGCATTGAGCTTAAGGCCATGGTTCTGACACCAGTTGTTGGTCTCAGTGAGACCTTTCTGTAGGATGTCAGCATCACTTGAGGAGTTAATAATAGCTCCCAACTTGCAATCATCTGCGAACTTCATCAGCCAGAGTCGCTTCATGTTGGCCTAGACTTCAGAGAAGTAGATACCAAACAGGAGAGGACCCACGACCAAACCCTGTGGGACTCCACTCATGACTGGTCTGCAGTCTGACTTGGAGTTAGAACCCACATTGTGAAAGTAGCTATCTCTGAGCCAGTTTGCAGCCCACCTTGTGATATAGGGATTGATGCCTAGCTTAGTGAGTTTTTTTATGATTTCTGAGTGGGGAATGGTATCAAAGGCCTTGGCCAGATCAAGGTAGGCAGTGTGAACCACCTTGCCTTCATCCACAGCTCTGGTGACTGACTCAAAGAAGTCGACTAAGTTGAGCAGGCATGATCTACCCTTCACAAAACCAAACTGTGTGGGATCCAGAGTTTGGAGATTCCCTATATCCTTCTTTATTAGGTCCATGATGATGCGTTCCATAGCTTTGCATATCAAACTCATCAGGCTAATGGGGCGATAGTTCCCAGGGTCTGTGGTCACTCCTGCTTTGTGGAGAGAGATGACTGTAGCAGTGCGCTATTAAGTAGGGACAAAGCCTGAGATGAGGTTGTGATTGAACAGGACACACAGGCGAGGTGCCAGTTCTCTCTGAATTCCATGTAGAACACAGCCAGGGATATTGTTAGGTCCCATAAAAGTTGTATTCTTGGCCTTGGACAGTGCTGTTTTAACCTGTACAGCAGTCCTTTGGGGGGGGGGTAAAGTTGGCACTGAATCTGTTGTCCAGTATATTGGCAATATCTGTTGGCTCAGTATAGGGGGTACCATTGTGCAGTAGGACATAATGTTATGTGTGGGGATAAGCTGTGTCTAATCTAAGTGGTGAAGCTGTTTGAACCAATTAAAAGCCTTAAGGGCAATACCATGGTGGTTTGGTATTGTTTGTTGATGGCAAATATTGCAGCCTTGTTATAGCCGGCCTACTGCTGATTTTTAACTGTACCCTGAAATTTAGATCAGATGGGTACATCATATAAGAGAGATGGAGAAGGTAGGTAGTGGCAAGAGTGGTGTGGTGGTCTTGCTAAGAAAGTTTTTATTCCTGTAGAGCATTCCTAAATTTTGATGAGTCTTTTTTGTGTTATTTTGAGCTTGCTGGTCAAATTTTAGGTTATCATCTATAATCCCTTCAAGACAGGAGACCATACCTCAATTTCAATTTTGTTTAGTAAAAATATTTTGACATTTGCTTTACCAGTCATGTGATGGGCAACAATAGCAGTGATTTCATTGTTTCAGGTTTGAGTAATGGCTGGGCATTATGAGGCCGTTTTAACTGAGGAAATGATTCTTGCCTGTTATGGAGGAGTTGAGGAAAGTTATTAGATGCACATATAAGTGTAGAAACATCAGAATATTATATAAGAGAGGCTGATTCTATGGAGGTGTGGTGGTCATTATTAAAGATAATATAGAGGAGGAGACCAAGAATATTGCCTTGGGGCACACCAGTGGAGCCTTGCAGGTATGGAGAGAGATTATTCTGTCATTCTCCAGACTGGAGCCGGTCAGTTAAATAGCTTTTGAACTGTAGTAATGAATAAGTGGATAGCCCAAGTTAAGACAGTTTATACAAAAGTTTAAGGTGAGAAACTATATTAAAAGGTTTTGACAGGTTAAGGAATAAGGCGGAAACAAGTTTATCTGTGTCCCTATATTTTTGTTTATGATGTCAGTGAATGATAGGAGGGCAGTAGTAGTGCTATGTGTTGGGCGGATGCCATGCTATATGGATGTTAGGAGCTGTTCATGCAGAAATAGTGGAAGAGATTTTTATGGGTCTGTATCACATTGTCAAACTTTTAAAAGTTTGAACACCATATGGTCGACACCATATGTTCGAGCTTTAAAAGTTTGACAACGTAATTAAAAAAAAACACAAAAAACTTACCTGAAGGTTGTAATTGGGGGGGGGGCAAGCCTCCCTGCACCCCCCACAACCCTCGCTACTTACGTATACCAACTCTGAGATCGCACTACATTGCAGGAAAGTGGAAGCTTCCCTTACAGAGATCTCCGTAGAAACATTCAAAGTTTTACAAGTTCGAACATGTGGTTTCCACCATATGACGTTTGAACTTGTAAAAGTTCGACAACGGGAATGGGACCCATTTCTTATGAATACTTCTTTCAAGAATTTATGAGAGAAGTGATATCATTGCAATAGGCCGAAAGTTAGAGTTGTCGGCCAAGATACCATCTTTATGAAGAGGGATAATATAGGATTTTTCTATAGTGTGAGTACATAGGATTTAGCTATTGATCTATTGATAAGGATAGATATTGGGTTTGCTATGGCATTGACAGCTATCTTTAGGTATTCAGGTGGGAGGTCATCAGCTGCGGTGGAGCAAGGTTTGAGTTTAAGTAGTTTTTTTATCAGTGACATGGAGACAGGTCCTAAATGGAAGTTCTAGCAATGGATATAGAGGTTAAAGTAGGTTCAGGTGGGAATGCTGGTGGGAGGGATAAAGGAAGTGAGTAGTGGGAATAGTTTATGGAGAATGTTGGCTTGGTCTAGCCTGTTGTTTGCTGAGTTATTAGGATTGGGTGTTACTGAGGGTCCACTATGTAATCTCAGAATACTGAAATCCAAATTTCAGTATTTCGAAAACACATAGCCAAAAACCCACAATTCAGAAACCAGCAGAAGCGCAAGATTCAAAATCCCGAAACACAGAGATGTTGAATTTCTGCTTCCACTGGTGCAGTGTGTGGATGTATGGGTTGAATTTAGTTAAGTTTGTGTGTATAAGTGTGTTGGTTAGGGGCTTTAGTGTGTGTTGTGACTGTGATGTGTGTGTGTGAGGGACTGTAAGATGTGTGTGTGTGAGTTTAATTTGTGTTTCTGTTTGTGTGATCTCGAAGTTAAAATATATAAGTAGAGGGGTTGTGGGGCACAGCCCCCCACATGGGGGGTGCAGGGGGGCTTGCCCCCCTTCTTATCTATAGTGTAGATGCATTTATTTGCTTGTGGGGGGGAGTTTTGTGTGTTTGTGTGTACTGTATGTACCAGCAAAAGTTCAACGTTCCACAGCCCTCAAGACACCCAACAGTCAAAAAATGAGTGAATAAATCCACAAAACCAGAGTTCTTGTAGAAAATCTCTTTGCCAAATTGGTCCAATAAATGAATGAACCCAGGAACAATCCTTGAGTCGAGAAAAATCCTCTTTATTGCAGCACAAAGTAGATAAAAACGAGCGCTTTCGCCTGGCAGTCCCAGGCTTTTTCAAGATGAATTAAATGTTTGGCAATGAAGCATAAATATTCTACCTAATAAGCCAGTTAGTAATCAACGATCACATAATTGAATAATTACAAAATTAAAAAATTAAAAGATCATCCTGACGTTGCAAAATGAATCTCTCTTAAAATGCATCAATACTTTCTGTGCCTTTTTATCAACCATGTGTAGTTTAAAATTGTGTATAGTTAAAACCAAGTAGATGTAGAAATCTAATAAACATGTTAAAAGTTAAAGCCTTTGTCTAGACTAAACAAATTAAACAAAGCTCTCCTGAAACAGCCGTTGTTGCCATCGTGCAATAATACTGTCAATCTACCCAGAAAATACTGAAAAACTAAAAGATTTCAGCGTGACATAACATTGTTAGATTAGAGAGTGTAATCAGTACAAAATTAATAAAATTGACTACTTATGAAGTCAACGTTTAGAAAACTCAAACAACTCTAAAAACTACTTCTAATGATTGCTTAAAATGTTAGTCCAGCACACACTTTTAATAAACAATTACTAGACATGATGTATTTTGGAAACATTTCAATACCTATGAAAATCTTGTAATGTTCATCTAATGATTCAAAAATCAGAAAATGATGAAAGATGATCAGCTAACAAAATTCCGTGGCAAACTAAATTTACCATCAGTGGGAGAGTCATAACCTGCCCCTGTTTGCTTTAAGCACACTAGCAAGACTAACACTGTCGTTCATACCCAGGAATCTGGTGGCATCCAATTTAAGCTGCCATATCAGTTCTCTGTTCTCGAGATGGGTCTCCCAATCACCACCTCTAGGGTCCTGGGTGACCCGTTCTAGGACAAAGAATCTGATAACCATGTGGGTACATGTCAATGAGTGCCTAAAGAAGGTGTTAGTCTCTTTTTTCTTCTCGATGTCATAAAGATGTTCATAAATCCTCCTTTTAAGCATTCTTTTGGTTTTGCCAACGTAAAAACCGTGGCAAACAAGACAGATACCAAGATAAACCACCCCAAAAGAATTGCAAGTATAGTGACCTTGTGCTCTTAAGGTTAATTTTCTAGATGGTAAATTAACATGGTCATCTTGTAACATGTAGGCACATTGGTTACACATCCCACATTTAAATGAGCCTTTCTTTTTGGATGAATGATTAGTGTAGCTAGAATTCTGGTTGAGTGATGTTTGCTCAAACATGCCTTTTAAATTTATGTCCCGCTTCCTTGTGAAATGTATCTTATCTGGGAGAAATGTTCTAATGTCATCCTGTGATGTTAAAATAGGATTTTTTTGATTAAATAACAGCACCTGTCACCACTGGGCTTTCGGATATTGGCAAACGCTCTTGCCACCCCCATAGTGCCTTTTTTAGGCAAGGCTCAAAAGTCAAACCCACCCCCATAGACATCACAAGGAACAAGAAACTAAGGGTAATTCTGCTTAATGCCAGAAGTCTTAACCTCAAGATGCATGCACTCGAAGCTCTCCTCAGTATGGAGAACATCGATATCTGTGCAGTGACAGAAACCTGGTTCAAGGCCCCAGAGAGCACCCCAGCACTACCAGGCTATACCTCATATCATGCTTGTTGGCCCCAAAACCCGGACCGAACCACAAAAGGAGGGGGAGTTTCCATATTTATCAAGGATATCCACACCTCCAGGTTAGTGGCTTTGCACGAAGTATCGGAGACCATCCATGTGCAACTAACAGTGGGCAAGACTGCTTTTCAGTTTATAGCATCCTACAGACCACCCTCTCAAAGTCAGGAATCCCACTCGGCTTTCCTGAAAACATTGGAGAACATGAAGATCTCTCCGAACACCATTATATTGGGTGACTTCAACTACCCAAACATTGACTGGGAGCACTACTCAAGCCCCAGCACCTTAGCCCAAAGGTTCCTGGAAATTATAAACTCAAATGCTATGGAACAACTAGTCACCACTCCCACAAGAGGGGACAATATACTAGACCTGATCATTACCAACATGGGGACTCTATGCTCCACACCAGAAGTATATCCCTCATTGGTAAGATCAGACCATAAATTAATTTCACTGGATGTCCACATCCCGACCCCACCCCTGCCTAGAAAACCACAGTGAAAAACTTCTCAAAAGCGAACTTCTCACTTCTCAAAACCGAAGTGGAATCCTTCAAGGCCCCAGGGCCAGTGGAAACTACGGCCCAAACTGCAGAATCCTATATAAACGCATTCTATGGACATCTCCAGGAATGCATGGATCATGCTATCCCAAACAAAACCAAGACCCAATCATCCAAAGGCAGGCGTCCAGTCTGGTGGACCTCTGCCATAAATACACTGTACAACAGAAGGAGGAAGCTACTACATGATAGAGCAAAATCCCTACTAGGGAAGGCATCTCTGATCAGTACTAGCAAAAAATTACGATCCCTCATAAAATCCTCCAAGGCCAGCTTCGAGAGAAAAATTGCACAGGACACCAAATACAATCATAAGGCTTTTTTCAGTTATGTTAGGAACCTGGGATGAAACTCCCAGACTTGTTCTGAGTTGATTCTAAACGACAAAAAATACACTGAACCCACAGACATCGCCAACATCCTAGCAGACAGGTTCAGTGCAAACTTCTCCACCCCCTCCCCCCCAAAAGAGCAAGTATCTATCCCAGCAGAGGGCTGCCTCCCAAACATCTCTGATGCTCAGGTGAAGGCTGCCCTCTCCAAAGCAAAAAACACTGCTTCCATGGGACCAGATGGCGTCCCAGGTTGCGTCCTACATGAACTCCAAGAGGAACTAATCCCTCAAATAAAACAGCTATACAATCTCAGCCTCACTACAGGATATGTGCCCACAGAATGGCGTACAGCAACAGTGGTCCCACTCCACAAAGGTGGAGCCTCTATGTACCCTGGAAACTATCACCCCATAAGCCTGACTAGCTTAGTCTGCAAGGCTATGGAGAGGATCATCATGGAGCTCATAAACAAAGACATTGGGGACCTACAGACACTAGATCCTACCCAGTTTGGCTTGTCAAGGGCAGATCCTGCCTTTTGAACCTGGTTGACTTCTTTGAAACAGTCACCAAAGCCATAGATGAAGGGAAGGTAGTCCACACAGCCTATCTGGACCTTGCAAAGGTATTTGACACAATACCCCACTCGGGCATCATAGATAAGCTATCCAGCTTAAATATAAACCCTTATGTCACAAGATGGGTCACAAACTGGCTCAAAGACAGAACCCACAGAGTGAGAGTTGCTGGAGCCATGTCAGACTCGAAACCGGTCACAAGTGGCATCCTACAGGGTTCTGTCCTGGGACCACTCTTGTTCGGTATATACTTTTCCGAGGTACAGGCAAACGTGGAAGGACTATGGCTCACCAAGTTTGCAGATGACTGTAAACTGGGCACCATAATCGACTCTCCAGCTGACACAAACATCCTTCAAAAAGGTCTCACAGAGACAGATAACTGGTGCCAGCACCATGGTTTAAAGCTAAATGCCAAAAAATGTATAGTCATACCCTTTGGCAAAAACAATGTGCCCACAAATTACCACATAGGCGGAAACCCATTAAGTACAGAGAAAGTTATTAGCGACCTGGGGACCCAAGTTGATAGCAATCTCTCCTTTGAAAACCACATTGCCAAAGTGGTTAGAAAGACCTTCTACATAGCCCACCTCATCACAAAGGGTTTCACATCTAGATTAAGAGAGGTAATCGTGCCCCTTTATTCTTCCCTCATCAGGCACATCATAGAATACAATGCCCCTTTTGGGATGTACCTTACCTGATACCTGCAGCAGTTAGAGAGACCCCAAAAGTATCTCACCAAGTGGATCAAGGGTCTCAAACAGATGCCATATGCTGCTCGGTTAAAAAAACTCCAGCTCTACTCAGTTGCATACTGCCTACTTTGAGGCGACCTATGCTTGACATACAAAGCTATGTCAAATCCAGAATTAATGGACATGCTCCACCTCAGTAAATCTAAATCCCTTAGAGCCACATGCTCGAGGGACTTGAACCTCAGCACAGAAATAAATAGAACTTGCTGGAGGGACAGGTTCATAACCCAGAGGCTCCCTTCACTCTGGAATAGAATTCCAGTTCATGTGAGGCAGAGCACCTCACTGAATCTCTTCAAGAAGAATCTCGATAGGTGGATGGGGGATTGTAGGTTTGTCCCAGGGATTACTCCCGTGTCACTATTAGACAGAGGCACAGTAAACTAAACCTTAAAAAGGGCACAGTATACTCAAATCAAGGGGTGGCGTAAGCCATACATTGTCGGGCTAGGCTTATAATTGCCCCAGGGCTGATAGCCTAGTATGAACCTATGAACCTATAAAAGAATAAGGAGGGAACGAGTGAGCACTATAGATTACACTTGTTGTAGTGTAGGAATATTTCAAAAAACTATCAGCAGCTTTAGCAAATGTACATTTGTTTATAAAAGTTCTAAGTCTGTAATAATCATACAGCACTATAGACTGATTTCTTTCTAAGTCTAGATGCAAGTCAAGCAAAATAAACCAGAGAGCTCCTATTATTTTGTTTTTGGTCTTAAGTAGCCTTTTTTGAACTAGTGGCACAGAATCTCAGCCTGAATATATCAGATTAATGTTTAGATATCTGAACTTAAAAATAGTAGAGAAGTGTTTATGTTATGGTATTTGGCATCTTTTTAAAGTCTTTTCCCTTTTTGAACTGTGAGAAAGGGGGGGTGAGGAGCAGGCTTTCAATTGTGAGGAACCCAGTAACACTGGATATTCTATAAAATTTGTTTTAAGCAAAATTTTTTCCTGATTTTCAGTTCACATGCACTCTTGTTTCAGGTACTATTTATTGTTAGAATGGATAGTGTCCACACTCACAGAGGTGGGGGGGCACAGTAAGACCAGCTATTCTGTAAGTTGTACAGGACTTACTCCAGGGAGACAAACAACTGCAGTGGATGGTGTTCTTTTACAGACACTGGAACACTGACACCTATCCCATCAGATCTGTAACAATGATAGGAAATATTCCCTGGAATTCTTGGACATGCAGTCTGGATCTTTAAACCAGGTTTCAGTAATATTACAGATATCAACATCTTCTAAGGAAGGAATAATTCTAAATCACGTATGTTATTGCTAAGGCTTCATTTAGTAAAGCCGTCGTCTCTTGTGATGTCCATCTTGTCTAGTTTTCTTCTTTTGATTTTTGTTTTCTGAAGTCGGAAATCAGTTAATATGTAGCTCTAATTATTTACACAGCAGTACAAAACACACATGGAACATGTCTGCATACTTTAACATTTATTTTCTCTTCTTCTCCTTTCGGCTGCTCCCATTAGGAGTCACCACAGTGGACCATTGGTCTGCAGAGCAAGTGACAGTAGAGTTTTATGGTGTTGAGTTGCCAGCCCAGTGCTCAATCTTCCTCAGAAGGTGCACACACACACTCACCCTGGGGCCAATTTCGAGTGTCCAGTCCACCTGTAGCATGTCTTGGGAATGTGGAGAAAACCAGAGCACCTGGAGGAAACCCATACAAACACAGGGAGGACATGCAGAATCCTCACAGAAGGCACCCCAGCCACAAATTGAACCAGAGAACCTCTTGCTGTGAAGCAACAACACTAACCACTGCGCGACTGCGCGATCCTGTACTTTTACCATTTACAATTTGATTTTCCTTCCTTTGAATAACATCGAATCATGCATAACGTGATTAAAGTTAGATTTTAATAGAATACTGCTGTTTCCTTTCAGTATGGGATGCTATCAGGGCTGTCTCTTATAAGTGCAGTTATTACAGATCACAAGACTTCAAATTTAAGGAACTGCTTGTGATCTTTTTTTGAAATTTCTTTGTAGCTTTTAAGCAACATTCAGAAGTAATCACGTATCATTGTACCATGAATGTCTCAATTTTGCTAGGCTTGTATCAAAACTGACTTTCAAGAGTTAATTACAGTGGATCTGACAATCATGCATTATATTCCATAGTTCACCATCTTTAGTACTGTGGTTGCTTTATTTAAATGTTAATTTCTTTACTAATGAAAGCATTTATCATTAATTTACCTATATATCTATTTTCCAGAATTCAATATGTGTGTACATCGTAGAACGTTGAAACTAAAAACAGAAGCACACACACACACACACACACACACACACACACACACACACACACACACACACACACACACAAACACACATTAAGAATCAAGAAACTGGAAGCATTTTGGAAGACAAAGCTAAAGACATTTGAATGTGAAGAAATCTGATGATTGTATCAGTCACTTAACTGGAAATTAAAATAAAATTTTGTACCTATGATGCATTCCACCTGCCATGTATATCATTATCAGTGTTTTAATGGGCAACAACTTACTGTGTATAAAATAATGTTCCTTAACTGTTGAGCTGTCATACTTAACTTTAGCGTGACAGATTTTGTGTTGTATAAAGGAAAAGTAATATGTGATGGCTGTTATATTTTAAATGTTTTATTAATTATGTATATGCAACCCATTAAGCAGCAAGGTACAATGCACAAATAAACATTGCTAGTATTTCACTTCTGAAAAAACTGTATATATGAATTTTAAGATTTAACATTATCCAAGATGATGGTCTAAATGTCTACTGTTGTACAGCTGTTTTTATGAGACAGCTGCCAGTTACCTAAAATGTTGTTATTCATGTCATAAGAGTGTTCGTCAGCAGCTGTTCATTCTCATTGTCCCAACCAGCTCTCCAAAATCTGACGACTGGCTTAGCCTGAGTTGCTGGTGTTGCAAACAGGAGTATTTCCTTTATTCTGTCAGACCAGTATAGCTTGCCTCATGTCTGTGTAGTTTCCAGCAGTCTTCAATATTAGCTTCCCTGTAATGTTGTTTGTTGTTGCTTTACTAAGACACATGTTCTTTTTATTATTTTCTGATTTTTAGGTCTTTCGGTAATATAGTACTGATTTTCTCATGTTGTTCAAACCATTTCTGAAATGCTTATTATTTTTTATTGGTGAAATTGTAGATAAGTCACTGCAACAGAGACTGCAGCATCTTGCAAATAAACACATGTAAACTTAGCTCTGAATTATCTATAAATCACGTCTGCTTTCCAAACCCAGTCCAAGGCTCTACATGGGCTTACTCATTGAAAGGTGTGACAATATAATGGTGACATTGATGATTCCAGGGGATAATGGACATCTGGGAATGAAGTTCATTGGTTCCTTTATGTAAGTGTTTAGGGTCACCAGGGATATGCCACATTTCATGATGTGACTAATATTCATCCATTCACTGGCACAGGTCATGACAGCTAGATGCCCAATACTGGAAGAAGGATTCAGGCTGGGAAGGAGTCATGTTAGAACTGTGGGACATAAGAAAGATCAGAGCAATAATTCGGCCTATAATGGAGTGGAAAATATACCAGGTAGATGTGTTCACCCAAGAAACACAGGGTCCTCTTCCTGCTATGGTGTTTACAGTTTCATAGCAAACAACTTTGAAGGGATGCATTAATGTATACAAAAATGGTCTACTAAAGATGAGAGAAGAGAGAATAAATCTACCGAATTATGGCATTAAAGCAACCCAGAAATACTTATTTAGTTGTTTAAGGTTGTTCATCAGGGTAGTATTGCTATCCATTACAGGCCATTGGCAGGCACAGCCTGGGTGAATGAATGAATAAGGCAACCCAGAAATACTTATTTAGTTGTTCAAGGTTGTTCATCAGGGTAGTATTGCTATCCATTACAGGCCATTGGCAGGCACAGCCTTAATGAATGAATGAATAATGAATAAATAAACACAACTGATTCATAAACACAGAGTAAAGTCTAGCAGACAGTTGAAACAATCAGCACACATTATTGCTAGAGCTGTGGATTCATTTTAGTAGTAAATAAAGTAGCAGGTGAGAAAAGGATGATAACAGAAGGGGTTTAGGTGAGAGAGGAATTTGGAGATGTGCTCAGTGGAAAAGCACTTCCAGTCAGATGTTTATAGAGGTTTCTTTTGAGTTGTGCTCAGAAAAGTGAAGAAAGTAAGATATTTATTTTAGATGAGGGCAGAGAGACTGCCAAAGTTTTGATGCAGGAACAGAGAATGAGTGAGTGGTACAATACAGTTTGGTTTAGAATATCTGCAGTGAGACAGTCTACTGGGGAAGTTATGGGGGTTGTAGAGATTGGAGTTATTATAGAATTAGTATGGAATTTGACAGCATGAGGCAGGAAGGCACCTGGTTGCAGTAGTTTGAAAAGAAGAGATCCTGGGAGCCATCTGGCTACGGAAAGAGTGGAAAAATAATGGAGTCACAGAATGGGGGGGGGTGAAATGAATGTTTCCCAGAGTGGGGGAGTTAGAAACGAATGTTTCCCACAATGGGGAGGTTTGAAATGAATGTTTCCCAGAGTGGGGGAGTTTGAAATGAATGTTTCCCAGAGTGGGGAGGTTTGAAATGAATGTTTCCCAGAGTGGGGAGGTTTGAAATGAATGTTTCCCAGAGTGGGGGAGTTTGAAATGAATGCCTTTGTTGGATTACAGAGTAGATGAGTTTTGTAAAGGTTGTGGCTGTGATGGGGAGTCTGTATTCAAGATGACCTAGGAAGACTTATCAGCCTATTGCAGTTCTTGCTGGTCTGAAGAGAAAGAAGATATTTCCAGGACTAGGATAAAACAGAGTTGATGTTTTTCCTGGTGTTTTCAATGTAGTTATAGAAGTGAAGTGACTGGTTCAGCCATAAACCTAGGTATTTACAGGATGGAGTTGTTTTGATTGGAGTACCATTAACATATTGAAAGTTACAATTTTTTTGAGCTTTTTCAGCTGCTGTGAGGTTACAAATATCACACTTTTTTGTTTTAGAAGAGTTTAGGAGTAGTGTATGGTTGTTTACTCCAAAACAGAGGAAGTAGAGGTAAGAGAGAAGCTGGGTTTGCATAGCTGAATGTGAGGAAATGGACCAAAGGATGACCATGTCAACAGTGAGAAAGGGTGATATGAAGGTTTGGAAGGTCAGACAGTAGTTTGTTAATAAAGACTAAAAACATTAGTAAGGAGCCCTGGATCACTCCTTTGATGAGGCGTGAGGGAGACGATCAGTATTAATCAATTCTGACTCAGAAATATGTATTTTATAAGTAATCTGGGAAACACTATTTGTTAGGACTGCTCACAGAGTTTTGGTTCTGCTTTGCAAACAGAACCAGTAGAATGCAGTTAAAAGTGGACATGTGGGTACATGCTTCTCGGCTATTTTGATATTAGGAAAAATACTGAAACGATTCACTAGGATTGTCTACAGTTTCTCACTTATCACTATAAGTTTTAATAGAGTTTGCATTCAGAAGTTATCTAATTGCAACAGGTACTATATATAAATCGTTACTATTTGTGTTGGTACTTTAAAAGTGCAATAGACACTACATTTTAAATAAAACCCTTGATTTTAATATATTTATTTATTTATTTATTTTATTTTACATTTGTTGACCGGGAAGGTCCGACTGGATACATGTCCATTTTCAGTGGAGGCCCGGGGAAAAAAGCTCCAACATTGACAAATAGGTAAACTATATGTTGATAGAATACAGATTGTTCTCCTTTGGTAGTTCACACAAATATTTCAATACATTACTCCAAGTATATATAAAATGTTACAGACACATAGTATAGCATTCTTTTTCTCCTTTTAGACTGACCCTTTGGATAGTTTTATAGGGTATTAGTATAAGAAGAAAAGACTAGAGATTTACATGGAAGAGGGGTAGAGGTTAAAATATATTGATGTACTAGGATTCTTCTGACCTTGGAACACCTGAAAACTGACATTCATTTTAAAAACATAATCATCTACTTATTGCTGAGGGACATAGAATGATACATGTGGTTTAGATTTAGATGCAGCAAAGTAGAAAACAAGAAATCATGGACATATCATGCACACACACTTTTAACTGATATAGATACTTTTTTTGCTTAACTTCAGCTTTTGGTAAAGATCAATATGTTCCTCTTCCTTGGATCAAGGCTCATTCCTGAAATAAAGTCATACTTTCAAATTATGGGATACATGGGATCTAAAAAGTGAGAAACCATGTGTTAAAATCATATTATTCTGTTCTCACATCAAAATAAATACTATTCAAAGCACCAGCAAGAAAGCATATCCTATAGCTGTGAGCAGTATTTGTTGAGAATATGAGGAAGGCAGAGTATACAAGCCAATTCAGTAAGTGGAGATGAGATTTCAAATATATCATAAAACAGCCAATTCCATGTTTTAATTGCAATACTCATGATATGTAAGCACTGTTTGTCTTTGAAATCAAGTTGTGAACTGGGTGTGAATAAAACTCTGTGCAGATACTGAATAGGTAAATGTCAGTGTAAATAAAGCTTTACCTCTGTGTAGGCATTTTTTAGTCAAAAAGTAAAATAATACAAAATAAGAGGGACATAGTTTTATTGTGCACTGTCCTTTAAAGTCAAATTCAAATGATAAAGATCACTAACTGTTCTGGTAACTCTACCTCATATCCAAGAACACTGTGTTACAAAAAGTGAGTCACAGGATGGACAAATACAAAAACTAAGACAGACATGCAAGGAGCTAGTTGTCCTTATTGTAAAGGTAAAGGATTGAATTCCTTGTTATTTGTGAAAAATAAAAAAAAATAAAAATTCTTAAACATTACAATATTAAGCAGCAGTAATAAACAGCCCAAAACTTCAGAAGTTAATTCCTCTTATATGAAGGCACTGAAGACACAAACTCAAATAGGTTTAGTCACCAGAATAAGTCTGTTTTAATTTTTGTAAGTGCTTTTGTCCACCAACTGGACTTCATCAAATCAGTTTTTCAATAGCAAGTTTAACCCACCATGGAAAAGTAATATATTCATAACGAGCACAAAGGATCATAAATCATAACTGACAGTGACATACATAGTAGTGGGCCTAGCCTACTGCTAAAAGCTAGCCTGATGTAACACAATTCATTTTTTACAATCTAAATTTAAATAAGAAAGCAAAAAAAGTACTGATAAATCATAGTCCAAATAACCTGAAATGCAGAAGTAGTAATCATCTCCTAGTCTGTCTCCAGGCATGAACAACATTTCATAAAACTCCTTTCACTAAAGGCCATTTAGCACCAAGTTGACAACATCCTTCCAAAAGGAGTGATAAACAAAAAGAAAAAAAAAAATCAGAGAATAGAATTGAAGAACATTGTGTGTGTGTGTGTGTGTGTGTGTGTGTGTGTGTGTGTGTGTGTGTGTGTGTGTGTGTGTGTGTGTGTGTGTGTGTGTGTGTGTGTGTGTGTGTGTGTGTGTGTGTGTGTGTGTTTGTGTGTGTGCATATGTTGAGGCTAGCAAATCAAGAAAAAGAGCACCTACTGTAGTAACCTCATACACTGAAAGAAAGTAAGTAAAGAAGGAACAAACATGCAATGTCAAAACCATTAATAAAATAACTTGTGGTCCAAAGAAGTGATATAGAGAAACATCACAGCTGAAAACACAATTGAAATAAAAATTATAATCATACATGTATTACAAACAACAACAACAAAAAAGAAAATCATTTTCTCCTATAAGGCTTCATCCGATCATTCTTAAAACTGAACATCCGTAAAATCAGTCATGCACTAAAAAAAAAAAAAAAAACAAAAATAGAAAAAATAAATCAGTAATAATGTGTAGAAAAATGCAAATGACCATGCATATGTATAAAAAGGAACAAACGTGTCATGTCAATGCCATTAATAAAATAATTTCTGGTCCATTTTTTAATCTGAAAAATGCATTTAAGTGCACAAGCAGAATTAAGTCTAGGCAGGTTATAGGTGTTAAGGTGAATTTGCGATTCCAGCTCCTTTTATTTTTTCAAGAATGACATTACAGGGCACAGTCAAGATGGTGAACTGATAGCAGCAACTAGTGGATGCTCTGTTACTGAAAACTTTTCTCTGAAAGAAAATATAGTCAAAAATTGAAAATTTGGGGTTACTTGTAAGCTAATTTTATTCACTAATAATCAGAGAAAAGATTTATAACCTCACGTTCTTCAATAATAATATCTAGTACTCAGTATCTATTACTTAAAATGGACAAACTGGATACCAAAATGGAAAGTTTCAAAGAAGAGACCAGAAAGTAGATGAAACGTTTAAAAATTCATATGAAACAACACAGTGCACAAATCAGCAGTATGGAAGAAGCTTTAATGGACCATGAAGGGAGAATAACTGAAGGTGAGTCTCGGACTAAATTTCTTTTAAAGTAAGGTAAGTGGCTCATAGATAAAGTTGATGATTTAGAAAATAGACTGACATAAAAGAACATTAGAATTTATGGTATACTTCTAAAAGTATAATGGAGACAATGTATGAAACTACCTAACAACCTGGCTACATAAAACATTAAATATACCTGAACCTTTATCTTAGGTTCATAGGTTCATAGGTTTATACTAGGCTATCTGCCCTAAGGCATTTATAAGCCTAGTTATATGAAAAAATACTGTGCCCATTAGTTTGTTGTGCCTCTGTCCAGCAGTGACCCAGAGATGATTCTAAACCTACGATCTCCCATCCACAGGTCTAGATTTCTCTTGAACAGAGTCAGCGAGGTGCTCTGCCTCACATGGACGGGATTTTATTCCACAGCATAGGAGTCTCTGAGTGATAAATCTATCCCTCCAGCACGTCCTATTTATATCCGTGCTAAGGTTTAAGTCACTTGCTCTAGTGGTTTTGGTGGATTTGGATTTTTGAGGTGGAGCATGTCCATTAATTCCGGGTTGGACATGGCCTTGTATGTCAGTCACATGTCACCTCTGAGCAGACGGTATGCGACTGAATAGAGCTGGAGTTTCTTCAATCTGGCAGCATATGACAGATTTTGGAGTCCCTTTATCCTTTTGGTGAGGAACTTTTGGGGTCTCTCCAATTGCTGCAGATGTCGGGTGAGATACATCCCGAATGGGGCATTGTAATCATTGGTCTGATAAGTGAAGAGTACAGGGGAACAATGACCTCACTAGATCTGGATGTGAATCCCTTCATGATCAGGTGGGCAATGTAGAAGGTCTTTCTAACCACTTTAGCAATGTGAGTGTCAAAGCCACTGTCAACCTGGGTCCCCAGGTCCCTGATAACCTCTTCTGTGCTTAGTGGATTTCCACCTATATGGTAGCTTGGGGTTACCTTGTTTTTCCCGAAGGGTATGACTATACATTTTTTAACTTCAGGCCATGGCTCTGGCACCAGCTATCTGTTTCCGTGAGTCCCTTCTGAAGGATATCCGTGTCCGATGCACTTTCCACTATGGCCCAGTTTGCAGTCATCTGCAAACTTTGTCAAAGTCCTCCCATGTTGGCCTGTACTTCTGAGAAGTAGATGCCAAACAATGGACCGAGCCCTGTGGGACACCACTTGTGACCGGCTTGGAGTCTGACACAGCGCCAGCAACTCTAACCCTGTGGGTTCTGTCCTTAAGCCAGTTTGCAACCCATCTTGTGACATATGTGTTTACATTTAAGCTGGTAAGTTTTTCTACAATACCAGTGGGGTATTGTGTGCAAGGTCAAGGTAGGCTGTATGGACTGCCTTTCCCTCATCAATGGCCTTGGTGACTATTTGACCAAGTTCAAAAGGCATGATCTTCCCTTGACAAAGCCAAACTGGGTCGGGTCCAATGTCTGCAAGTCCCTATATCTTTGTTTATGAGCTCCATTATGATCCTCTCCATAGCTTTGCAGACTAGACTTGTTAAGCTTATGGGGCGGTAATTACCAGGGTCCGTGGGCGCCACCTTTGTGGAGTGGGACCACAGTTGGCCACTCCTTGGGCACGTATCCTGTGGTAAGGCTGAGATTAAACAGCTGCCTTATGTGCGGTTTAATTCCTCATTTAGCTCGTGTAGCACACAGCCGGGGACACCATCCGGTCCCATTGATGCTGTGTTTTAGCTTAGAGAGAGCAGCTTTCACCTGCATTTGAGATGTCCGGGAGGCTACACTCGGCTGGGATAGTTATCTCTCCTTTAGGGGAGAGGGGTGAAGTTTGCACTGAACCTGTCTGCCAGTATGTTGGCAATGTCTGTGGGTTCAGTGATTTTTGTATCATTTTGGACTAATTCTGAGCATATCTGTGAGTTTCCACCCAGGTTCCTAACATAGCTGAAAAAGGCCTTATGATTGTCCTTTGAATCCATGGCAATTTTTCTCTCAAAATTGGCCTTAGTTGATTTTATGAGTGCTCGTATTTTTTACTAATAATGATCAGGGTGACTTCCCTTTTATGGATTTTGTTCTATCATGTAATAGCTTTCTCCTCTTATTGTAAAGTTTGTTAATGGCTGGGGTCCACCAGACTGGACGTTTGCCCTTTGTGGAAAGAGTCTTGGTTTTATTTGGGATTGCCTGATCCATGCAGTCCTGGAGGTGTTCATAGAAGGCATTTGTAAGGGCTTCCAGCTTGGGTTGTGGTTTCCTCTGACTCAGGGGCCTTGAAGGATACCACACCAGTCTTGAGTAGTGTGAAGTTTGCTTTAGAGAAGTTCTTCACTATGGTCTTTGATGTGGATTTCCAGTGAGATTAGTTTATGATCAGATCTCACCAATGAGGGATATACTTCGTGTGGAGCATTTTGTCCCCATGTTTGTGACAATGAGATCTAGTATATTTTCTCCTCAACAGTAACTAGCTGTTCCATGGCATTTGAATTTATGAACTCCAGGAACCGGGCTAGAAAGTTAGGGCTTGAGTAATGTTCCCAGTCTATATTAATATGATGGTGTTTGGAGATACATTTATACCCTCCAGTGTCTTCAGGAAGGCTGTGTGGGGTTCCTGAGTTTGAGAGGGTGGCCTGTAGCATGCTACAATTTGTAGAGCAGTTTTGCCTATGGTTAGTTGCACCTGGATGGTTGCTTCATAACCTGGAGGTGTGAGTATCCTTTATGAATATGGATACTGCTCTCAGGAGCCTTGAACCAGGTTTCAGTTACAGCACAGACATCGATGTTCTCCATACTGAGAAGGGCCTGAGATTTAGACTTCTGGCATTGAGCAGCATTACCCTCAATTTCTTCCCATTTTTGTTTTCTAGGGTGGTAGGTTTAGAATTTGAGCCTTGCCTAAAAAGGCACTAAAGCATGTCATCCCAGGCATTTGAATGACACCAGACATTAAGCCAATTGTTAAAGCTGATCATCTTGTCTCTATATTGTGGCATCATTCTTGGTGAAGGAAGGATACTGCTCAGGACATAATCAGAGAGCTCCTCTATGTCTCTTTTCATGTAGTCAGCATGGACAATGACTGTGTCATATTTGTACTTTTGAAACTGAAAGGGCAAATAGATCCCTGAAAGTACCTTTGAAGAGGGAAAAGTTACCACCATAGTCAATTATAGTTAACTTTATATCTAGCTTAGAAAACATTGAAAATTAAAAACATCATGTTCCAGCCAACTGAACATGTAGTCTGATTTGGCAATGATTATTCCAGTAAAGCAATGTGTAAAAAATCCCGCTTACCTATGATCAAGGAACTTAAAAATAACAATATTAAAGCCACTTTGGTGTTTCCTTAAAAATAAATTGTTTCTTTCTGAAGGAACTAAAATATTTAACACAGTGGTGGAGGCGTCCACTTCTATCAACAAAAGTAAAATCATTAATATTACTGAAGAAATGGATTGGAACAGTATATCCCTAAGAAACAGAGTGCCAAGTTCCTGGAAAACTGTTTTGAAAATTAAAACGTTTAAAAACAAGTGACTTTTATTTTCTGATTGCAGCATTTTTATAATCTGAAACAATAGATACTCTTTAAGTAAGAGGTTTGTATTGGACATTAAGCATCAAAAGATATGTAAATATGTATTATATTTTAATCTAAAACATTTTTCATGATAAGGAATATAAATGGTTAGTTTTACTATTTTGCTATATTTACAGTGAAAACATTAATATGTTTCATTTAACTAAACTTATAAATGTATTTATAAATGTTAAACATATACTTCTTGCAAGAGAATGACATTCAATTATAAGCAATAGAATTGGTAACTTTAAGACTTTATAAGTTAAGAATTTTATTTTATTTGCTTAAATTTGTTTAGTATGTGCATTTTGGGTTTACTGAACGTCAGACAAATCTTCTAATTAGAAATGTTAAAGTGATGGTGATTTTGTTTTCTTTGTTCCTGTATAACACAGTCCTTTCATATCAATGTAATATGTTAAATAGAAGTGTTAAAGTGATGATAAATTTACCCTTTACGTAAAAGGTATTTGGATCTATCAAGATGCATCCAACACCATGGTTTTAGTTGACTTCAACTACCCATCCATTGACTGGGTAAATCACTTGTGCTCAAACTCATTTGCCCAAAGGTTCCTCGATTTCATTAACTGCAATGCTTTGGATCAGCTGGTTGACATCCCTACAAAGGGCACCACCATCCTGGATTTGGCACTTAGCAATATGGAGGACCACTGTAGCATTCCCACTGTCAGATTTTCCCTGGTGATTTATGACCACGGATCAGTCTCATTTAAAGTAACTATCACATCTGACCTCCTCCCCAGCAGTAACTAGAATAACAAACTTCTCCATAACCTCTTGTAAGATGGTATAAATAGCTTCACTGCACCTCCCTCCTCAGATGGTACTGGCAACTATGCAGAGTTCTACACCAATGCTTTATACAAGCACCTGTATAACTACATTGACTCTGCAGTACCAGATAAGACCAAAACAAGGTATTCAGAAAAGAGTAAACCTGTCTGGTGGACAACAGCCATTAACAGGCTTTACACTAAGAGGAAGTAATTGCAGTCTAAGAGTAAGAGAGACTTGGCCCTAAGTTGGAAACACTCCCTCCTCAGCTTAAACAAGCAAATAAGACTTATTGTATAGTCATCCAAAGCAAATTACAAATCCAAATTAGCTTCCTCAACTAAAGATAATCATAAGGCATTCTTAAGCTCCATCTGTAACCTAAAAGGAAAGGCTTGGATTTGCACCAAACTGGTAGTTAATGATACCACATATACTGAGCCTGTGGACATAGCTAACCTGTTAGCTGACAGGTTCTATGAAAACTTTACTCCCCTGTCCCCACCACATGTATGCCATTGCATCCCTACCACCTGTCCCCTACCTTGTATTTCTAAACAGCAGGTCATAAATGGCCTTTCCAAAGCCAAAAACACAGCATCTGTGGAACATAATAACATCCCTGGCTGAATCCTACACTGGCTCTGACAAGAATTAGCAGCACCATCGGGTACTCTTTTCAATAATAGTCTAAGCACCAGCTTCTTCCTAGCTGAATGGAAAATGGCCACTGTTATCCCCTTGCAAAAAGGTGGTGCTTCCATTGACCCCAGGAACTATAGATCTATTAGTCTGACTAGCCTTATCTGCAAGGCCATGGATCTAATCATCATGGACCCTATTCAGTTTGGATTTGTCAAAGGAAGAACATGCCTCTTAAACCTGGTGGACTTCTTTGAGACAATCACCAAGGCCCTGGATGAGGGGACATCTGTGCCTACTTAGACCTAGCCAAGGCATTTAACACTATACCCCACTTAGGCATCATTGACAAACTCACCCAGCTAGGTATCAACCCTTATATGATTAGGTGGGTAACCAACTGGCTCACTGATAGAACCCATGCAGTCAAAAGAGGGAAATCCACCTCCAACAGCAGACCTGTAACAAGTGATGTTCCACAGGGATCAGTCCTGGAACCTCTAATGTTCAGTATCTATTCTCCAAAGTATATGCAAAAACTGAAGGTCTGTGGCTGACAAAGTTTGCTGATGACTGCAAACTGGGAGCAGTCATAGAATCTCCAAATGATGTTAACATCCTACAAGAGGGCCTTATACAAACAAATGATTGGTGCCAAAGTCATGGCCTTAAACTCAATGCAAAAAAAGTATTGTCTATTTTGGTAAGGGCAATGTTCCTGTTAACTACCACATCAATAAAAATACCCTAAGTATGCACTCAGTGGTGAGATACCTGGGCACACAGGTTAACAGCAACCTTACCTTTGATCACCATATTTCCACAGTGGTAAGAAGGGTATTCTATATTGCTCAGCTCATAACTAAGGGCATTGTCTCCAGAAAAAAGAGGCTATAACCTCCCTGTACTCTTTCTTCATCAGCTCAATAATTGGATACAACACCCCTTTTGGTATGTACCTTTCCAAGCACCTACAGCAATTGCAGAGACCACAAAGGTTCCTCAAAAGAAAAATTCAAGGTCCTCAGCATCTTTCCTATGTGGATCAGTTGAAGTCACTGACACTTTATTCTGATTCATGCAAAATACTCAAAGGTGATTGTGCCTTGCATATAGGACACTTTCTGACCCTGCTTTATTGGAAATGCTGTATATCCACAAGTCAAACGGCACACGGGTTACTTGCTCTACAGACCTTAATTTGGTATGCCATATTAATAGAACATGCTGGAGGGACAGATTTGTCTCCCAGAGGTTACCACACCTTTTGAACAGACTCCCACTTCATGTAAAACAGAGAACCTCATTGGCCCTCTTCAACCTCAGTCTGGACAATTGGATGGATGACCATAAATTCCTAGACCTAGAGGTTCCACCTGTGTCTGTCTTGGACAGGGGCAGTAGGTGTCGATCATGGAACCAAGGGTAACTTGACTAGGCTTGTAAAGGCCCTAGGGCCATTAGCCTAGAAGCTTCCTATGATCCTATGATCCAAAGGTCATTTATGAAACAAGTAACACTTGAAAAAAAGCTTGAGAACAAAAGAGTGTTCCAACTATTTGAGAGCACTTGATTCTTGCTTGCCTTGCTTCCTGTCTTGACCTGTTTTGAAGAAATCTAGGTTAAAGTTCATCACTGATGTCTGTAAAAACAGAAAATAACTTTCTTTTTTCAATATATATGTGAGAAATGTGCTCAAAATAACATTGTTTTTCCTTTCTTAGAAGTGAAGAACTGGTAAAACAAAAGCTATAGTAATGTGTTATATTGAGCTGTTGCTGACATAATTTGCTTGCATTTGCCTGCTGCAGTGTTATTAACTCAAACTGCATTTATGGAAGAAGTAAAGTTAGATGTATGTTACTGTTTAGAATAATTTAAAGGAATTAAGAAGAATGAGAAATGTACATAGGAAATTAGCAGCTGTTGCATGCTGTGAGTTGTCATCTTCATCTGCTGTAATCTGATTCTAATGTTAGAATGTGATCAGAGCAGAAGTTCACAATTGCTAAAAGCACACATTCAAATTAAACAAGCAGGGATTATTTTATATATAGTCAAGATTGCTTGTAATACTAGAATTAATAAAAAGAATAAACATCTTACAATTAATATGCATATGTGCAAGGAATGAAATATGTACGATGAATGATTAATGAAAGAGCAGTATCACTAAATTAAGAGATATATGCCATACTGTGATCTCTAATAGAGAACTTATAATTAAATAGATCTTTGATGGGAGATTTTAGGAATTCAAGTTATATAGAATAAAGTAAAATATTACTGAGCAAATAAGACAGAAAAATATATTTAAATAAACTACTTATAGGAAAGATATATTCTACATATACCTGCATTGGCAGAAATGTGTATGTACAAGATCTCATATATATTACATAGAAAACCATATACAAATATTTGACAATATCCTGAAATCCGAAATTTGAAGCTTGATCATGTGAATATTGAAGCTTTTTGGATATTGTATATTAGATTCACGGATATCACCTGAAATAATTAATTTCATAAACCAGGGCTGAAATTTGAGTGTTATATTGCTAAATCATCCATTCTGATAGAAAATAAAGTAGATTTTTGAATATGTTTGAACTTTGGAAAGGAGACTGGAATTTGAATTAAGCACATTGTAACTTTTGAATAAAATATAGACCGCAGATGTTTTCTGATGTCATAGAAATAATAAGACAATATCTTTGACTTCAGTAATGTACATATTTTAATGAATTAATGTAATAAGCTAAAGGATTTTTAGATATAGACACCTGTACTTTCGAAATTAATTCATAGCTTTTGTCAGATCTAGAAAATATGTGTATATCTTTTAGCATGATAAATATATGCATGCATTGATTTTCCTTTTACATTATAGTTTAGTATGATAAGATTAAACCAACTGATACACAAAGTGAAATGTTGCCTTTTAGCAAAAAAGAAACAATCACTAGTGTATCCAACAAGTTTAATAAAAGTCTAATGTCTCAGCCAAAGCCTTCAAGGAGTATAACACAAAGTAAAAAACTTGCCCCATATATACACATACAAATACATCAATTAAACAATTATACAATTAAAGAAATACTCTCCAATTACATTCTTCATTTAGTCCCCTTGGAGACAGGGTGTCAAATTTTAAAATGTAGGTGGATTCTTTTAAAAGCAAATGTCTCTTAATAAATGAAACATCAAATCTAGATATTTGTATTTTTTCCAAAACAGTACCTTGTACCCCTTTACTTTCACCATCATGAAACAAACAAATGTTCAGCTATAGAGCTCTCTGCTTTTTTATTAACAATATCCCTCACATGTTCTAAAATTCTAGTTTTAAAACACCTTTTTGTTTCTCCAATATAAAATTTGTTGCAAGGACATCATAAGGCATCTATAACGCCTTCAGTATTACAAGTGAAATGGTTGCAAGTTCTAAAAGGAACATTATTAATTCTTGGGAAAGTTTTTATAACATACTTGCAAGCCTTACACTTACCACAAGCAAATGTGCCACACATTGTCAAAGTACATGGTATATTAGAAGATGAAATGCTGAATTTACCCCTTACCAAAAAAATTATGTATACTTTTCCCTTTTCTATAGAAAAATACTAGTTCTTTATTCATCCACTCTGAAGCATTTTACAGTAATAAGAAGCCATACAAATATGAATAGCATTTGTTAGTGGTAGAAATATGTAGACTTCAATTTCATTATGCATTAAAAATAAATGACAGTAGAACTTGTACTGTATATAACTGGATAACTTGTTGAGGGCATTTATTTTATTTATTTTTATTTATTTTACATTTGTTGACCGGGATAGTCTTACTGGATGCATGTCCATTTTCAGCGGAGGCCCAGGTAGAAAAGCTCCATTACATACACATATACTGACAAAAATAATTACAAATAATTACATATAATGTGCAGTTAGCATTCAAAAGTTTGGACAGCAGAAATTATACATAGTCTCATGATTTAAATTTCTAAGTAATAGATTAACAAGTTAGTACACCACTAAGTTAACAAATTTCATGACACACAGTATATTCTGTACAATATGAAGGAGATTATATGTTTGCCTTGTGGAAGTTTCTTACGGATTAAATATTGATTTGTTTAACAGAAAGTCACAGAAGTACAGTTTACTAGTATTTCAGTTGATGTAAAAAGGGTAGTCTAGTCAGTAAACTCATTGTTGTTGGTTTATGGTGGTATGAAGTTCTGATCAGAAGGACAGATGTGATTGTTAACAAAGTGAATTTTAGGGTGACTGAAGGTTTTTATAGACTCAATTTGTGTTATGGAAGGGACAGGGCATTCCATAGCTAATATATATAATATTATATTAATTATTTGTAAGTCACAGTGGCACAGTGTACTTTTGTTTTTGGATGAGATTTTAGGTATTGGTAGGTAGAGAGATAGTATAGTAATGTGTCTATTCAATAGATAAACTAGGAACTTTGGTAACCATGGTAGTTTGTGTTTTATTAGCAATATGCACAGTTACAGTTATAGACTTGGTTTTGTTTCTGTTATTTACAAGTTTAGTAGTTTAGTTTGTAGAAAGGAAGACTTTAAAATGTAGAATGTTAAGATAGTGCTGGAGACTGTAGTCTTACATACAATTAAATTAATATGGTGGATAAATGTGTCATAATATCTTAAAATAAATCTTTTTTTAAATACACAGAATGGACAACATTCATCTTTTATCTATTAATGCAGGTGGATTAAACAATGGTAACAAAGGGACATCATTAATTAGGGGATAAATGTATCTCCGAACACCATCATACTAGGTGACTTCAACTACCCTAATATAGACTGGGAACACTACTCAAGCCCAAACACTCTAGCCCAAAAGTTCCTGGAATTCATAAACTCAAATGCCATGGAACAACTAGTCACCATCCCCACAAGAGGAGAGAACATACTTGATCTCATCATCACGAACATGGGAGCACAATGTTCAACGCCAGAAGTATACCCCTCACTGGTGAGATCTGATCACAAACTAATCTCGCTGGAGGTCCTCATCCCGCCCCCACCCAAAATGAAAAAGACCACAGTAAAGAACTTCTCGAAAGCCGACTTCACACTTCTAAAGACTAGTGTGGTCTCTTTTAAGGCCCCTGAGCCGGCGGTTAACATTACTCAAACCACTGAATCACTTAGAAATGCCTTCTACCAGCACCTGCAGGGCTGCATGGATCAGGCAATCCCAAACAAAACAAAGACTCTTTGTACCAAAGGCAAGCATCCAGTCTGGTGGACCCCAGCCATAAACAAACTCTACAATAAAAGGAGAAAGCTACTACAAGATAGAGCAAAATCCTTAAAAGGTAAGACACCGCTGATCACTATAACTAAAAAGCTAAGAGCTCTCATAAAATCATCCAAAGCTAATTTTGAGAAAAAAATAGCTAAGGACTCTAAAGACAACCATAAAGCATTCTTTAGCTATGTCAGAAACCTAGGAGGAAACTCCCAGATATGCTCAGAATTAGTTCAAAATGATGTGAAGATTACTGATCCTACAGACATTGCCAACATACTGGCTGACAGGTTCAGTGCAAACTTCTCCCCACCCTCCCCGCCTAAAGAAGAGATATCTATACCAAATGATTGTAGCCCCCCAAACATCTCCAACACTCAGGTGAGAACTGCTCTCTTCAAGGCAAAGAACACAGCATCCATGGGACCTGATGGTGTCCCCGACTGTGTGCTCCATGAACTCAATGAGGAATTAAACCCACAGTTAGGACAGCTGTTTAATCTTAGTCTCACCTCCGGATACGTACCCAGGGAGTGGCGCACAGCGACTGTGGTCCCACTCCACAAAGGCGGCGCCTCCACCGACCCTGGAAATTACCGTCCCATTAGCTTGACAAGCCTGATCTGCAAAGCCATGGAAAGGATCATAATGGATCTCATAAATAAAGACATAGGGAATTTGCAGACTTTGGATCCAACCCAGTTTGGCTTTGTCAAAGGCAGATCATGCCTTTTAAACTTGGTTGACTTTTTTGAAACAGTCACCAAGGCCATTGACGAGGAAGGCAGTCCATACAGCCTACCTAGACCTGGCGAAGGCTTTGATACAATACCCCACTCGGGTATCATTGAAAAACTCATCAACTTAAATGTAAACCCATACATTACAAGATGGGTTGCAAACTGGCTGAGTGACAGAACCCACAGGGTCAGAGTTGCTGGTGCCATGTCAGACTCTAAGCCTGTCACAAGTGGTGTCCCACAGGGCTCAGTCCTGGGCCCACTCTTGTTTGGCATCTACTTTTCTGAAGTACAAGCAAACACAGGAGGGTTATGGCTGACAAAGTTCACAGATGACTGCAAACTGGGCGCCGTAGTTGAGAACACATCCGACACAGATATCCTTCAGAAGGGTCTCACAGAAATGGATAACTGGTGCCAGAGCCATGGCCTCAAGTTAAATGCCAAAAAATGCATAGTCATACCCTTCAGGAAAAATAAGGTTACCCCTAGCTACCATATAGGTGGCAATCCCCTGAACACAGAAGAAGTTATTAGGGACTTGGGAACCCAGATTGACAGTAGCCTTTCATTCGACACTCATATTGCTAAAGTAGTTAGGAAGACCTTCTACATTGCCCACCTTATCATGAAGGGTTTCACATCTAGATCAAGGGAAGTCATAGTCTCCCTATACTCATCACTCATCAGACCAATGATCGAGTACAATGCCCCACTTGGAATGTATCTGACAAGACACATGCAGCAGCGGGAGAGGACACAAAAGTCCCACACCAAAAGGAGAAAGGCTCTCAAAAATCTGTCTTATGCTGCACGACTGAAAGAACTCCAGTTATAATCAGTTGCGTACCACTTACTCAGAGGTGACCTATGCCTGACATACAAGGCCATGTCAAACCCAGATTTGATGAATATGCTTCATCTCAAAAGATCTAGATCCCTCAGAGCCACAAGGGCGGTGACTTAAACCTCGACACGGTTATTAATAGGACGTGCTGGAGGGATAGATTCATCACCCAAAGACTCCCTATGCTGTGGAACAAAATCCCGGTTTATGTGAGGCAGAGCACCTCGCTGTCCTTGTTCAAGAGGAATCTTGACCAATGGATGGGAGATCGCAGATACACCCCAGGGGTTACCTCAGTGTCACTGCTCAACAGAGGCACAGCTAAATAATGGGCATAGTTTCTCCAAACTAAGGGGTGGCGTAAGCCACAAAACTATGGCTAGGCTTATAAATGCCCTCGGGCAGATAGCCTAGTATGAACCTATGAACCTATGAACCTATCTAAAATTAAATAAACTTGATAGATAAAGATATAAAATATTTAAATAACTTAGGTTGCAAAATGTTATCATCTGTTTCTTTTAATAAAAAGAGGAGACTAACTCAAAGTCAAAACAAACTTTTTTGTCTATGAGATGTACCTATTAGTGCCAGCTGAATGAAATTTTGTTGCTTGATCCCAGTGCAAACCATAACATAACATGTAAATAAAGGGAGAGTAAGAGAGATTCACATACAGTAGTAATTAGCATACTTGACAACACATACATTTACCACATATTGCACAATAAGACATTAGACACTATACTAGTAGGTATTGTACAAACTAAAAATTCCCATGTGACTTGCTTAGAATATTGCACATCCACATTAGTAGTGTGATAAACTATATTCATACTGCACATATATGGAATGATAACTCATTCTGGCTGTTGCACTAATAGTAATAGAAGAGATCATCTAACTGTTCCAGTTATTAAGCAATTGCCAAATGCTTACTATAGACAGTATACTACAGCTTGTGGCATATTGATTCTGTTATCTGTTGTCATGCTTGACATTTGAGTTCAGCAGCCTTATGAATAGAGGGAAGAAACTCCTTTTCAGTCTAGATGTTTTGCAATGTAAATTGTAATATCATCTACCCAAAGAGAGGTGGAAGAACATAACATGTGCAGGATTGGTGGTGTTGTCTATTATCTTCCTAGCTCTTCTCAAACACCTAGTCTCATACAACTCATCCATGGATTGGACTAAAGAACCAATGATTTTTCCTCTGCCTTCACTACCCTCTGGAGAGCCCTGCAGTCAGATGCTTTGCAGTTTCTGTACCATATAAAGCTGTTATTAGTGAGGATACTCTCAATGGTCTCCCTAGAGAGGGATTTGAGGAAGGTCTGTGCCAAATTTGCCTTCCTTGATTTCTGTAACGGATATACTTTAAAGAAAATCTACAGAATTGTCTAAATTCATGGAATCCATTAATGATCCCAAAGGAATGTATACATTTGTAGTAACTAAATATAATTTAAGAGACGTGGACTGCCTTTTATGCTATTTGTTTGCTGACTGCCTGGGGTGACTGTGAACTAGTTTCTGATTTTATTTTTATTAACTAAATATAATGAACACTATACATTAGTTTTCTTTTACTGGATCCTTGGAGTAGGTATAAGAGTAGGTGAAGATCACTTTAACTAAAATACCATTGGAAATGTAGTTTAATTTTACGAGGGAATTTTTAACTGCATATCTAGTATAGAAGGTACAAATGAACAGATGAAAGCTATAATTCTGGCATTAGCTAAAGTGCTAAACATATATGTTTAGCAATAATAATTTAGTTGATTTACTAATAAAACAGAAGATAAGTCATTATTCTTCGCTTATTACTCTAATGTACATGGAACGCAAACTAGAATTGATAGGATTTATTCCTGTACAGATTTACTTAATAAAATTAACTATTTTAAAATTATTCATTGCCCTTTATCTGATTATAATGTAACTAAGTATTACTATATTAATGGATATTAGAACATTTCAGACTATGTATAGAATCCCAGTATATATGTTGAAATTAAAAGAATTTAAGTGTAATCTTAAGGAACAGAGTTTTTTTTATCTTAGAATGATAATGGTCAGGTTATTAAGGTTATACTATGTGACTCCTTAAAATGCATATTAAACATAGAATAGGAAGATGGGTTAGTAATAAAATGAAAGATTTGGTTAAAGAGTTGTTAGAAATACAAGATGAAATATACAAAATGAGATCTGAATAACTAAGAAATTTGATAATACTCAAGTCATTAAAAAATAATGACAAAATATCAAAAAAAATAATGCATGAAGTGGAGGTAACTTTAAAAAAAAATAACATTGCATGGTCCTGCAATGACACCAAAAAATCTACATAGATTAACTAACAGAAGTAAGATGTTAAGCAAAAAGGCACAAATCAATATCTGAAATCTTCACACTAATACGTTTACTTCATTCCTACAAGAAATGACTAATATTTCAAAAAAACTTCTATGAGGATCTTAATACAGATACAAATAATAATTCCGATCATCCCTCGCAACTGTCTAGATCTTCACAGAATGTCCACATTTTTGCCTTATACTTTTACCCTGTTCCTCAAAATATTTTGGTTTTCTGCATATTTGTGGTAAATCAATGACGATTAAAGTCATTAAATGGCAGGCATTTGAGTTTCAGACTTCATGGAATCCAGAAAATGCATGGTAACACAAGATCATTCATTCTAATAACTTTCTAAGTTTATAAGAGAAATATTTAAAAGTTGTCCCTATTTTTTGTGCTTTGTACTCCCCATTATGTTTGGCTTTGTCTAGATTTTTTGTGCTAAGAGGTTGAGCTCTATGATCCTGATGGTTACACAATTGATACACATTTAAAGAAAATTATTACTAATAAACTTAATGACCAAAAATATCTCTGCTAAATAAGCCTATTAACCTAATAGACGTTAAAGAAGCTTTAAAAATGGGGAAATGATAAAACTCCAGGATTAGATGTTTAAGTATAGAAATCTATAGTCTGCTTCCATTAAATATTTTAGAATTACTGAATGAGATTTCCTGGATAATTCAGAATGACAAAATAAGTCTCTCTCATAGAAATTTTCTGCAATCTCACCTATATTTAAACAAGAGAAGGATAACAAGTTAGTTTCCTCATATAGACCTCGTCTATTATTAAATGTAGATTATATTTACTTATATCTTCGCTACACAATTAAGAGATATTGTAGATTAGTTAATAAAGATCAAACAGGATTTATAGTCACTAGATTAATGTATGACAATATAAAAAGGGTAATAACTGTTTTAGATTTGGCAAAAGGAATGAACAGAAATTGGCCCTAATTAGCTTAGATATAAAGTGTACTTTTGATTCTGTAGATTGGAGCTACTTGCTTAAACTTTAAAACCATCTGTGTTTCTAGAAAAATTTATTGGAATATTGAAAACAACTGTATACAGACTCCAAAGAATATGTTAAAATCAGATAACCCATTTCTGAAGGATTCACCTTAAACAAAGGCACAAAGCAAGGTTGTTCTTTATCTCCTTTAATATTTGCATCAGTTATGGAGTTAGGAAACCATTATCTAATAGTATGAGGAGGAATACAAAGTGATAGATTCTGATTTAACAGGGATTATCAACCTAAAATACAGCTTTTTACAGATGATATTTTATTAATTATAAGAGATTGCAATTATTCAACTGAAGAAATAGATGAACAAATTGAAAAGTCTCAAGAAGTATCTCTGCTGAAATGTAATAATAATAAAGGTGAAATGTTAATTTTAAGTCAATTACTAGGTAGTAAGTTTAAATATAAATATACATAGGAAGTAAAAGACCTAAAATATTTAAGAATAAAAATCTTCCAAGATGTGAGTAGGGCAATTAATGATAATTTTGAAAAAAAATTGAAGAAGTGCTGCTTCTTAAACTGGATCCTAAAAAGTCAATAATTACTTATAGAAATCATATAGGATTATGGAAGTATGGTGGTATTAGCTTATAGAAACATGTAATATTATGGGAGCATGGTGGTATTAGCTTATAGAAATTGTGTAAGATTATGGGAGTACGGTGATATTAGCTTATAGAAATCATGTAAGATTATGGGAGTATGGTGGTATCAGCTTCCCAGATGTAGAAACTTACTCTGTTGCTGCAAATTTTAGCTCTATTATAATCTGGACAGATTCTAATTACAAAAGTGACTCATTTGTGATCAGATTTAACCACTGAGGGGCCTATACTTGTGGGGGTACAATGGTTACCCATGATGATGAGGACCAGGCCAAGAATATGTGACTCCCATGTGGGATTCTCTACTATTTGATCCAGGGCATTATGGTGTTTGTATAAGTTTTCTACTCAATGGTGAGATAGTTAAAATCACCCATTACTAGGGTGTTTGGTTGTAATTTCATTGAGTCAAGTAGGTCCAAATAAGCAGTGTGGGTATCTTGGTTCATTAAAGGGGGCCTGCAGCTAATGATGACTTGAAGGGGGATCTTACCCACAGATACTTGGGCTTGGAGTAACTCCATTGAGTTTTCCTGTCTAACCAGTCTAGAGGTGTATTTATATTTGATAAAGATAGATATTCCTCCTCTTTTGGTTCTAACACGTTCATTTTGGGGTCTGAAAGTGTGGAAGGCATTGTATCCTTGCAAGGCTGGGGTACTCTCTGTGGCCCTGAACCAAGTTTCTGTGACTGTACAGACATCAACATCCTCCAGGGAGAGGAGTACTTCTAGACAGTGCAGTTTCTAATTTAAACTCTTAGTGTTTAGCATAACCTTTATTTGTGAGTGATATTTTCACATTGAAAATTTTGTTCTTGAGATCTTGCCTAAAATAGGCACTATGGGGGAGACAAGTGCCTTAGCCAGTAACCAAAAGCCTAGCGGTGACAGGTGAAGACCATCTCTGACAAAGCAGCATGGTCTATCAGCCACGTCATCCCAGGCTGACAGGTACTGGATCCCCTTAGAACGACACCAGAAACTAAGCTAATTGCTGAAGTCAATCATTTTTTGTTTATATTGTGGTATCATCCTAGGTGAGGGTAGAATGCTGCTTAAACCTATAGCAGTGTAAAATATGGCTAAAGTATCATATACTGAATGGAGTGAACTATGGCCAGTAAAACTGACAGACTTCTGTGGCATCAGATTTCACAACACAGATAGATGACATTGCCAGTGGTCTGCACAGTACTTATCAATGCCATGGGGTTTCACTGACACTACAGGACATAAAGGATCAATGGTCAGTATTAATCTAATGCAGTCAAGGGCATCCATGCTGATGGGTCACACAATGTTCCTGGCTACCCCTTTCAAGTATGGGAACACTCAGCTCATGGTGTTCCACAGAAGAGACCGATGGACTGATACCAGCATGTGGAAACACACTGTGGGAAGGAGAAGGGGTGTAAGTTCACTCTCTGGGTATGACTACTGAGCCCACACTGGACCAGCCACCAGCAGATGTGTGTGCATATTGCAGCATAGACATTGATGCTCAATGGACAAGGGTTGGTGTAATATGAGGGGGGCCTGTCTCTCCCATGTGGCAATTGGCTCTGCACAGTCATGGCATGCAGGACCCCACTCATACTATGACACTGCTGTAGTAGTATCATAATCAGGGATTCAATGGACCATGCCGCAGATAACATGCCTTCATTCTGTGGAGCCAATGCCACCATGACCTAACCATGTCTGTGCTCCTGTCCTTCATTCAGCACACACAAGTGGTGTGCAACATGATCAGGGCCACAGGCAAGTGCATGGATGTCAGATCCATGACATCGCTGTGAAGGCTCATTTGATTGCATGGGTAGGCAGACACCCTCTGACATGTAAAAAAGTGGAATACACTCTCTAGTCTATTAGATCCACAATAAACACTGCTCACTTTAAAAAGCTACTCAAAAATCAGATATCAAATACATGGCTTTTCTCATACAATGGTCCAGGTTAATTTTAAACTATTTACAACATTACCCTTTTACCGAGTATTAAAATAACACATCAAACCATCCACTATACTGCCCTACTAGATGTTCTCTTATCTACCAAACTGCCATTAACACCTTTTCTATAATGAATTCCTACTACTAAACACTAAGAATTACTATACCTTCGTCCCTGCATAAAACAAACAAAAAATAGCTTGAAATGTTACCATTTTCAAATGTTGAGTTTGTAAACAAGAAAACACTGGTAAAACAGGTGTACCTTCACTACAAGACATGATGTGTAACATTGTCCTATCCTTACAGTCATGGTTTACATGTGTCTTATGATTGGTCTCAATGCCAGTCAAATTATGATACCTCTATCTTGTATAATTTTAGTCAAGCTATGACTATGTCTGTGTACATTGTTATTGAATGTCTATATGTGGAGATTTTCTCCTGGATCTATGCTGAACTACCTGCCCAGTTAGACTTTCCTGGTAAGCAATGTAAAATAAATAAATAAAAATAAATGTACCCATGCACTTAAAGCTACATGCCTACATCTACTGCATTTGACAGTATTGCTGTGTTGTGGAGAAGTGTCCACATTGCCAGCAAACTCAACATGGGTCTGTTATCCACAGCTTCATCCTGCCTATCAAATGATGTCCACACATTGTCAGACTGGCTGGACATGTTTTACTTCCCATCTGAGGCTACAGCCTCATCCGCATGACTGTTATAGATTCATAGGTTCATAGATTAGTACTAAGCTAACTGCCCTTGCGAGCCATTTTAAGGTTAGCCAATTATTCCTTGTGAGACTCAAACCCTGCACCTTGTGTTTGTAAGGCAAACACCTTAACCATTAGGTCACCCTCCCAACCCCGTTGGGTTGGACTTTATCACCAAATCTGTGTGCCATGGACCAGAGGACATACTATCATACTGAGACACATCAGATTCCACACCAGGATCAGTGGACAGGGTAATGGAAGATGAAGGCAGTGGATGTCCTCAAAGAAGAGACAGATGACACAGGTCAGATAAACGTGCTTGTATCACAAGCTGGATATCATTAATGATGTATGTCACATAGGTTCATAGGTGTGTAATAGGCTAATGGCCTTGGAGCCTTTAAAAGCCTAGCCCATATAAGTGCCCTGGCATTTTCCATCCAACATTAGTTCCCAGTGCCTCTATCAAGTACAGCCACTGGAGTGATCCCAGGGTGAACTTTCTAGTTCCCATCCACTCATCAAGATTTTTCTTGAAGAGGTCCAGTGAGGTGCTTTGTCTGACATGTATGGGAAGTCTATTCCAGAGCACGGGTAGTCTCTGGCTTATAAACCTGTCCCTCCAGCATGTTCTGCTGATTGTGGTAATGAGGTTGAGGTCTCTGGAGTGTGTGGTGTGGAGGGATTGGGATTTCTTTAGATTTAGCATTTCTAACAGAGCCAAGTCAAACATGACTTTGTAAGTCAAGCAGAGATTGCCTCTTAGTAGACGATATCAGACATAGAATAGCTGGAGTTTTTTGAGTCTGTCCATGTAGGACATGTGTTTAAGGCCTAGGATCCTCTTCATGAGGTATGTTTGTGACCTTTCTAGCTGTTGCATGTGTCTAGTGAGGTACATGTGAAATGGGGCATTATACTCAATGAGTAGCCCAATGAGGGAAGACTAGAAAGAGCTGATGACCTCTTTCTTCCTGGATGCAAAGCCCTTGGTAATAAGATGTGCCACATAGAAGGACTTTCTGACCACAGTGGCAATGTGGTGGTTGAAGGAGAGGTTGCTGTCAACCTGTGTCCTCAGATCTCTTATGACACCTTCAGTGTTCAGTGGGCTACCATCAATGGGGTAATTAGTGGGAAATGAGTGTTTCCAAAGCGGATGATGACATTTTTTGGCATTAAGCTTAAGGCCATGGTTTCAACACCAGTCATTGGTCTCAGTGAGGCCTTTCTGTAGGATGTCTACATCACTTGGGGAGTTAATAATGGCTCCCAGCTTGCAGTCATCTGTGAACTTGGTCAGCCAGAGTCCCTCCATGTTGGCCTGGACTTCTGAGAAGTAGATGCCGAACAGATTGGAGTGTAAGTGATGTGTGCTGTATCTTTAAAAAGCATGTCAAAGCTGTACGTGCATGTATAAATTCCAGACAATTGCAATAAATAGGGGTGCTTTCTACTGCTTTAAACTGGGTCTCCATTACAGTACAAATGTTGATTTTCTCCACATATATATGACTACAATGTTATAAATGCTAAGGTCTCACCAACAGGTCATGTCCAACTTTGGTATATGGAATGTGTATAACAGGGAGTTATCAATTATGTTACATATGTAATATACATAACATATGTGACGAATAACAACATTGTGCACACCTGACATGTCCTCACGGTAATCTGGAGACAGAGGTGAGGGATGAACTGCAACTGTTGTAAGGGAAACAAAGGCATAATCACAGTATTAGTGACAACTAACTTGCAAGCATGTACCATTCCAACAGGTACAATACACAGCAGGTAATATATATATATATAAACATTTCAGCTGTCACAGATGAGATGCCATTTGGGGCTGTCCTATGCAGAGGTAGAAGGACACAATATTAATGGAGGACAACAACAGGAGAAACAGCAATGACGTAGGAAACAGGGGAAATAGCATACCAGTTACAACCACCCTATGTGGAGAGTTTGTGTGCCATAATACTAATCCTGCAGTGGGAAAATGTAGAAAAGAAAACACAGTCATGTATACAAGCATAGGTGATACTCAGCTGTCATATCCTGCTGCTGTTCAAATTAATTCAGACAACATTAAACATATCGGTTGTAGTGTTATGTGTGTATTGAAATTGTACGTGAACATGTCATTACACTTACGTTGGTCACCATCAGCATGTTTGCCCTCATACTGTCCTGCTGCAACACAAAAATAACAATACACTAATATACATGCAACAACAATCTGCTCTGAGGTACTTTGTATGCAACATTGCTATGCAATGTAATACATACACGTGTGGCCTGGAACATACGCTTCTCTACCACTTATGTGTATGTTGTGCTCCACTCACCATATGCAGGGATGCAAGCAACTGTGTGCAGTCATCTGGGGCAATCAATGATGGGCCACCACCAGTGGCATCCCTCAGCCTCTCATACCAGCATACCCTGTTGGCTGTACAAAGGATCAAAAGGCCTGGAATAGCTGCAGAAAAACAGACCAAGTATAGCAAATGTAACTGACAAAATTTCCTTTCTTTGCGCTTGTATCCAAGTGATGTAAACCTTATATCCAAACACCAGCGACTCTGTATTGCTTTGAAGTAAAACATATTTATTAAGCGATACCAACTTCAATATTTTTGGTTAATAAAAACAACACAAATAAAACGCTTTTCGTTTCCAAAGGTTTGAAAACTTTTTCAAACGGTTTGAACTCCGCCCCTTTCCTTCTGTGTATAGTGATCATGACATCACTTCTCCTTAAAGGTACAAGACACCTTAAATACAATGTCCTTTTACAATGTCAAAATTATTCTTTGTTGTATAGCATGATCAAGTAAAAGTAAATGAAATAAAACTTTTTCTATCCATCTTTAAGTTGTCATTCATAAAACACATTTTAGACAGATAAAAACTTTGCTTTACAATCTCAAAGCTTAATACAGTGTATGTGTTCTATAATATTAGTGTCCTCTACACTAGTTGTATTTATACGAGCACATGCCTATTAGAACAGTAATATAAAGCGATCCAAGAAAATTTACATTTCTTATTTAAGAATGTTTGCATATTCCTATCTTGTTATGTTCAGGGCATTGCAACATACAGAATCTTTCTCTTAGAATTGTTTTATATATTTTTACCACCTTGATTAGTTAGTAAATCAGCTATGTGTAGACTTCATTTTAATGTTATAAATGCTACGACCATGCAATAACAGAAGTGTATAAGCCTATGTTTTTTTTATTCTTCATATCAACTTTGTTGTAAATTGGTTAAATACATCTCATCTACGGATGTCAAAGTTATGAAAGCCAGAAACTATTTAAGACAATGTCTATAAGTAACTGTTGTAATGTAAATAAGTACAATAAATATTGACTATGTTATATATGACCTAAGATAGTCTCATAAGCAACTATACACACATAAATACACCTATTTGTTGATAGAAGACTTTATACAATAATTGGAAACACATAACTGCCCAACAAAAAGTATAGTTGCTTTCTGACTTCATCGTACAAATAAGTGCCAGCCTGGTGTAAGATGTACAGAGCCAGGAGTAAGAGAAGGAAGAGGGGAGAGAAAGGAAGAGAAGGAAGGAGTAACAGATAGTGTCAGCCTGGTGTAAGGCATGTACAGAGCCAGGAGTAAGAGAAGGAAGAGAGGGGAGAGAAAGGAAGAGAAGGAAGGAGTAACAGGTAGTGTCAGCCTGGTGTAAGATGTACAGAGCCAGGAGTAAGAGAAGGAAGAGAGGGGAGAGAAAGGAAGAGAAGGAAGGAGTAACGGATAGTGTCAGCCTGGTGTAAGACATGTACAGAGCCAGGAGTAAGAGAAGGAAGAGAGGGGAGAGAAAGGAAGAGAAGGAAGGAGTAACAGGTAGTGTCAGCCTGGTGTAAGACATGTACAGAGCCAGGAGTAAGAGAAGGAAGAGAGGGGAGAGAAAGGAAGAGAAGGAAGGAGTAACAAGTAGTGTCAGCCTGGTGTAAGACATGTACAGAGCCAGGAGTAAGAGAAGGAAGAGAGGGGAGAGAAAGGAAGAGAAGGAAGGAGTAACGGATAGTGTCAGCCTGGTGTAAGACATGTACAGAGCCAGGAGTAAGAGAAGGAAGAGAGGGAGAGAAAGGAAGAGAAGGAAGGAGTAACGGGTAGAGTCAGCCTGGTGTAAGATGTACAGAGCCAGGAGTAAGAGATGGAAGAGAAAGTAAGAGAAGGGAGGAGTAACAAGTAGTGTCAGCCTGGTGTTAGACATGTACAGAGCCAGGAGAAAGAGAAGGAAGAGAGGGGAGAGAAAGGAAGAGAAGGAAGGAGTAACGGGTAGTGTCAGCCTGGTGTAAGACATGTACAGAGCCAGGAGTAAGAGAAGGAAGAGAGGGGAGAGAAAGGAAGAGAAGGAAGGAGTAATGGGTAGTGTCAGCCTGGTGTAAGACATGTACAGAGCCAGGAGTAAGAGAAGGAAGAGAGGAGAGAGAAAGGAAGAGAAGGAAGGAGCAAAGGTAAATGTCAGCCTGGTGTAAGACATGGACAGAGCCAGGAATAAGAAAAGGAAGAGGGGAGAGAAAGGAAGAGAAGGAGTAACTGGTAGTCTCAGCCTGGTTTAAGACATGTACAGAGCCAGGAGTAAGAGAAGGAAGAGAGGGGAGAGAAAGGAAGAGAAGGAAGGAGTAACAGGTAGTGTCAGCCTGGTGTAAGACATGTACAGAGCCAGGAGTAAGAGAAGGAAGAGAGGGGAGAGAAAGGAAGAAGGAAGTAGTAACAGGTAGTGTCAGCCTGGTGTAAGACTTGTACAGAGCCCAGAGTAAGAGAAGGAAGATAGAGGGGAGAGAAAGGAAAAGAAGGAATGAGTAACGGGTAGTGTCAGCCTGGTGTGAGACATGTACAGAGCCTGGAGTAAGAGAAGGAAGAGAGGGGAGAGAAAGGAAGAGAAGGAAGGAGTAACGGATAGTGTCATCCTTGTGTAAGGCATGTACAGAGCCAAGAGTAAGAGAGGTGTTGTACAGAGCCAGGAGAAAGAGAAGGAAGAGAGGGAGAGGAAGGAAAGGAAGGAAGACATACAGAGCCAGGAGTAAGAGAAGGAAGAGAGGGGAGAGAAAGGAAGAGAAGGAAGGAGCAGATAGTGTCAGCCTGAAGACATGTACAGAGCCAGGAGTAAGAGAAGGAAGAGAGGAGAGAGGAAGAGAAGGAAGGAGTAACAGGTAGTGTCAGCTTGGTGTAAGACATCAATAGAGCCAGGAGTAAGAGAAGGAAGAGAAGGGAGAAAAAGGAAGAGAAGGAAGGAGTACAGGGTAGTGTCAGCCTGGTGTAAGGCATGTACAGAGCCAGGAATAAGAGAAGGAAGAGAGGGGAGGGAAAGCAAGAGAAGGAAGGAGTAATGGATAGTGTCAGCCTGGTGTAAGACATGTACAGAGCCAGGAGTAAGAGAATGAAGAGAGGGGAGAGAAAGGAAGAGAAGGAAGGAGTAACGGGTAGTGTCAGCCTGGTGTAAGACATGTACAGAGCCAGGAGTAAGAGAAGGAAGAGAGGGAGAGAAAGGAAGAGAAGGAAGGAGTAACGGATAGTGTCAGCCTGGGGTAAGACATGTACAGAGCCAGGAGTAAGAGAAGGAAGAGAGGGGAGAGAAAGGAAGAGAAGGAAGGCGTAACGAGTAGTGTCAGCCTGGTGTAAGCCATGTACAGAGCCAGGAGTAAGAGAAGGAAGAGGGGGAGAGAAAGGAAGAGAAGGAAGGAGTAACGGGTAGTGTCAGCCTGGTGTAAGACATGCACAGAGCCAGGAGTAAGAGAAGGAAGAGAGGGAGAGAAAGGAAGAGAAGGAAGGAGTAACGGGTAGTGTCAGCCTGGTGTAAGACATGTACAGAGCCAGGAGTAAGAGAAGGAAGAGATGGGAGAGAAAGGAAGAGAAGGAAGGAGTAACGGGTAGTGTCATCCTGGTGTAAGATGTACAGAGGCAGGTGTGAGAGAAGGAAGAGAGGGAGAGAAAGGAAGAGAAGGAAGGAGTGATAGTGTCAGCCTGGTGTAAGACATGTACAGAGCCAGGAGTAAGAGAAGGAAGAGAGGGGAGAGAAAGGAAGAGAAGGAAGGAGTAATGGATAGTGTCAGCCTGGTGTAAGACATGTACAGAGCCAGGAGTAAGAGAAGGAAGAGAGGGGAGAGAAAGGAAGAGAAGGAAGGAGTAACGGGTAGTGTCAGCCTGGTGTAAGACATGTACAGAGCCAGGAGTAAGAGAAGGAAGAGAAGGAAGGAGTAACGGGTAGTGTCAGCCTGGTGTAAGACATGTACAGAGCCAGGAGTAAGAGAAGGAAGAGAGGAGAGAAAGGAAGAGAAGGAAGGAGTAACAGGTAGTGTCAGCCTGGTGTAAGGCATGTACAGAGCCAGGAGTAAGAGAAGGAAGAGAGGGGAGAGAAAGGAAGAGAAGGAAGGAGTAACGGATAGTGTCAGCCTGGTGTAAGACATGTACAGAGCCAGGAGTAAGAGAAGGAAGAGAGGGAGAGAAAGGAAGAGAAGGAAGGAGTAACGGATAGTGTCAGCCTGGTGTAAGACATGTACAGAGCCAGGAGTAAGAGAAGGAAGAGAGGAGAGAGAAAGGAAGAGAAGGAAGGAGTAACGGGTAGTGTCAGCCTGGTGTAAGACATGTACAGAGCCAGGAGTAAGAGAAGGAAGAGAGGGGAGAGAAAGGAAGAGAAGGAAGGAGTAACGTGTAGTGTCAGCCTGGTGTAAGACATGTACAGAGCCAGGAGTAAGAGAAGGAAGAGAGGGGAGAGAAAGGAAGAGAAGGAAGGAGTAACGGGTAGTGTCAGCCTGGTGTAAGACATGCACAGAGCCAGGAGTAAGAGAAGGAAGAGAGGGAGAGAAAGGAAGAGAAGGAAGGAGTAACAGGTAGTGTCAGCCTGGTGTAAGACATGTACAGAGCCAGGAGTAAGAGAAGGAAGAGAGGGGAGAGAAAGGAAGAGAAGGAAGGAGTAACGGATAGTGTCAGCCTGGTGTAAGACATGTACAGAGCCAGGAGTAAGAGAAGGAAGAGAGGAGAGGGAAAGGATGAGAAGGAAGGAGTAACGGTAGTGTCAGCCTGGTGTAAGACATGTACAGAGCCAGGAGTAAGAGAAGGAAGAGAGGGGAGAGAAAGGAAGAGAAGGAAGGAGTAACGGATAGTGTCAGCCTGGTGTAAGACATGTACAGAGCCAGGAGTAAGAGAAGGAAGAGAGGGAGAGAAAGGAAGAGAAGGAAGGAGTAACAGGTAGTGTCAGCCTGGTGTAAGACATGTACAGAGCCAGGAGTAAGAGAAGGAAGAGAGGGGAGAGAAAGGAAGAGAAGGAAGGAGTAACGGTAGTGTCAGCCTGGTGTAAGACATGTACAGAGCCAGGAGTAAGAGAAGGAAGAGAGGGGAGAGAAAGGAAGAGAAGGAAGGAGTAACAGGTAGTGTCAGCCTGGTGTAAGACATGTACAGAGCCAGGAGTAAGAGAAGGAAGAGAGGGAGAGAAAGGAAGAGAAGGAAGGAGTAACGGATAGTGTCAGCCTGGTGTAAGACATGTACAGAGCCAGGAGTAAGAGAAGGAAGAGAGGAGAGAAAGGAAGAGAAGGAAGGAGTAACGGATAGTGTCAGCCTGGTGTAAGACATGCACAGAGCCAGGAGTAAGAGAAGGAAGAGAGGGGAGAGAAAGGAAGAGAAGGAAGGAGTAACGGATTGTGTCAGCCTGGTGTAAGACATGTACAGAGCCAGGAGTAAGTGAAGGAAGAGAGAGGAGAGAAAGGAAGAGAAGGAAGGAGTAACGGATAGTGTCAGCCTGGTGTAAGACATGTACAGAGCCAGGAGTAAGAGAAGGAAGAGAGGAGAGAGAAATGAAGAGAAGGAAGGAGTAACTGGTAGTGTCCCCCTGGTGTGAGACATGTACAGAGCCAGGAGTAAGAGAAGGAAGAGAGGAGAGAGAAAGGAAGAGAAGGAAGTAGTAACGAGTAGTGTCAGCCTGGTGTGTGTCAGCCTGGTGTAAGACATGCACAGAGCCAGGAGTAAGTGAAGGAAGAGAGGGGAGACAAAGGAAGAGAAGAAAGGAGTAACGGATAGTTACAGTGTGGTGTAAGACATGTACAGAGCCAGGAGTAAGAGAAGGAAGAGAGAGAGAGAAAGGAAGAGAAGGAAGGAGTAACAGGTAGTGTCAGTCTGGTCTAAGACATGTACAGAGCCAGGAGTAAGAGAAGGAAGAGAGGGGGAGAGAAAGGAAGAGAAGGAAGGAGTAACGGATAGTGTCAGCCTGCTGTAAGACATGTACAGAGCCAGGAGTAAGAGAAGGAAGAGAGGGGAGAGAAAGGAAGAGAAGGAAGGAGTAACGGATAGTGTCAGCCTGGTGTGAGACATGTACAGAGCCAGGAGTAAGAGAAGGAAGAGAGGGAGAGAAAGGAAGAGAAGGAAGGAGTAACGGATAGTGTCAGCCTGGTGTGAGACATCTACAGAGCCATGAGTAAGAGAAGGAAGAGGGGAGAGAAAGGAAGAGAAGGAAGGAGTAACGGATAGTGTCAGCCTGGTGTAAGACATGTACAGAGCCAGGAGTAAGAGAAGGAAGAGAGGGGAGAGAAAGGAAGAGAAGGAAGGAGTAACGGGTAGTGTCAGCCTGGTGTAAGACATGCACAGAGCCAGGAGTAAGAGAAGGAAGAGAGGGGAGAGAAAGGAAGAGAAGGAAGGAGTAACGGATAGTGTCAGCCTGGTGTAAGACATGTACAGAGCCAGGAGTAAGAGAAGGAAGAGAGGGAGAGAAAGGAAGAGAAGGAAGGAGTAACGGATAGTGTCAGCCTGGTGTAAGACATGTACAGAGCCAGGAGTAAGAGAAGGAAGAGAGGAGAGAAAGGAAGAGAAGGAAGGAGTAACGGATAGTGTCAGCCTGGTGTAAGACATGTACAGAGCCAGGAGTAAGAGAAGGAAGAGAGGGGAGAGAAAGGAAGAGAAGGAAGGAGTAACGGATAGTGTCAGCCTGGTGTAAGACATGTACAGAGCCAGGAGTAAGAGAAGGAAGAGAGGGGAGAGAAAGGAAGAGAAGGAAGGAGTAACGGATAGTGTCAGCCTGGTGTAAGACATGTACAGAGCCAGGAGTAAGAGAATGAAGAGAGGGTTGAGGAAGGAAGAGAAGGAAGGAGTAACGGATAGTGTCAGCCTGGTGTAAGACATATACAGAGCCAGGAGTAAGAGAAGGAAGAGAGGGAGAGAAAGGAAGAGAAGGAAGGAGTAACGGATAGTGTCAGCCTGGTGTAAGACATGTACAGAGCCAGGAGTAAGAGAAGGAAGAGAGGGAAGAGAAAGGAAGAGAAGGAAGGAGTAACGGATAGTGTCAGCCTGGTGTAAGACATGTACAGAGCCAGGAGTAAGAGAAGGAAGAGGGGGAGAGAAAGGAAGAGAAGGAAGGAGTAACGGGTAGTGTCAGCCTGGTGTAAGACATGCACAGAGCCAGGAGTAAGAGAAGGAAGAGGGGAGAGAAAGGAAGAGAAGGAAGGAGTAACGGATAGTGTCAGCCTGGTGTAAGACATGTACAGAGCCAGGAGTAACAGAAGGAAGAGACGGGAGAGAAAGGAAGAGAAGGAAGGAGTAACGGGTAGTGTCAGCCTGGTGTAAGACATGTACAGAGCCAGGAGTAAGAGAAGGAAGAGAGGGAGAGAAAGGAAGAGAAGGAAGGAGTAACAGGTAGTGTCAGCCTGGTGTAAGACATGTACAGAGCCAGGAGTAAGAGAAGGAAGAGAGGGGAGAGAAAGGAAGAGAAGGAAGGAGTAACGGATAGTGTCAGCCTGGTGTAAGGCATGTACAGAGCCAGGAGTAAAAGAAGGAAGAGGGGAGAGAAAGGAAGAGAAGGAAGGAGTAACGGATAGTGTCAGCCTGGTGTAAGATGTACAGAGCCAGGAGTAAGAGAAGGAAGAGGGGAGAGAAAGGAAGAGAAGGAAGGAGTAACGGATAGTGTCAGCCTGGTGTAAGACATGTACAGAGCCAGGAGTAAGAGAAGGAAGAGAGGGGAGAGAAAGGAAGAGAAGGAAGGAGTAACGGATAGTGTCAGCCTGGTGTAAGACATGTACAGAGCCAGGAGTAAGAGAAGGAAGAGAGGGGAGAGAAAGGAAGAGAAGGAAGGAGTAACGGATAGTGTCAGCCTGGTGTAAGACATGTACAGAGCCAGGAGTAAGAGAAGGAAGAGAGGGGAGAGAAAGGAAGAGAAGGAAGGAGTAACGGGTAGTGTCAGCCTGGTGTAAGACATGTACAGAGCCAGGAGTAAGAGAAGGAAGAGAGGAGAGAAAGGAAGAGAAGGAAGGAGTAATGCGTAGTATCAGCCTGGTGTAAGACATGTACAGAGCCAGGAGTAAGAGAAGGAAGAGAGGGGAGAGAAAGGAAGAGAAGGAAGGAGTAACGGATAGTGTCAGCCTGGTGTAAGACATGTACAGAGCCAGGAGTAAGAGAAGGAAGAGAGGGGAGAGAAAGGAAGAGAAGGAAGGAGTAACGGATAGTGTCAGCCTGGTGTAAGACATGTACAGAGCCAGGAGTAAGAGAAGGAAGAGAGGGAGAGAAAGGAAGAGAAGGAAGGAGTAACGGATAGTGTCAGCCTGGTGTAAGACATGTACAGAGCCAGGAGTAAGTGAAGGAAGAGAGAGGAGAGAAAGGAAGAGAAGGAAGGAGTAACGGATAGTGTCAGCCTGGTGTAAGACATGCACAGAGCCAGGAGTAAGAGAAGGAAGAGAGGGGAGAGAAAGGAAGAGAAGGAAGGAGTAACGGATAGTGTCAGCCTGGTGTAAGACATGTACAGAGCCAAGAGTAAGAGAAGGAAGAGAAGGGATAGAAAGGAAGAGAAGGAAGGTGTAACGAATACTGTCAGCCTGCTGTAAGACATGTACAGAGCCAGGAGTAAGAGAAGGAAGAGAGGGAGAGAAAGGAAGAGAAGGAAGGAGTAATGGGTAGTGTCAGCCTGGTGTAAGACATGTACAGAGCCAGGAGTAAGAGAAGAAAGAGAGGATAGAGAAAGGAAGAGAAGGAAGGAGTAACGGATAGTGTCAGCCTGGTGTAAGACATGCACAGAGCCAGGAGTAAGAGAAGGAAGAGAGGGAGGAGAAAGGAAGAGAAGGAAGGAGTAACGGATAGTGTCAGCCTGGTGTAAGACATGTACAGAGCCAGGAGTAAGAGAAGGAAGAGAGGGGAGAGAAAGGAAGAGAAGGAAGGAGTAACGGATAGTGTCAGCCTGGTGTAAGACATGTACAGAGCCAGGAGTAAGAGAAGGAAGAGTAACGGGTAGTGTCAGCCTGGTGTGAGACATGTACAGAGCCAGGAGTAATAGAATGAAGAGAGGGGAGACAAAGGAAGAGAGGGAAGGAGTAACGGTAGTGTCAGCCTGGTGTGAGACATGTACAGAGCCAGGAGTAAGAGAAGGAAGAGACGAGAGAGAAAGGAAGAGAAGGAAGGAGTAACGGTTAGTGTCAGCCTGGTGGAAGACAAGTACAGTGCCCGGAGTAAGGGAAGGAAGAAAGAGGAGAGAAAGGAAGAGAAGGCAGGAGTAACGGCTAGTGTCAGCCTGGAGTAAAACATGTACAGAGCCAGGAGTAAGGGAAGGAAGAGAGGAGAGAAAGGATGAGAAGGAAGGAGTAATGGGTTGTGTCAGCCTGGTGTAAGACGTGTACAGAGCCAGGAGTAAGAGAAGGAAGAGATGGGAGAGAAAGGAAGAGAAGGAAGGAGTAACAGATTGTGTCAGCCTGGTGTAAGACATGTACAGAGCCAGGAGTAAGGGAAGGGAGGAGTAATGGGTAGTGTCAGCCTGGTGTAAGACATGTACGGAGCCAGGAGTAAGGGAAGGAAGAGAGAGGAGAGAAAGGAAGAGAAGGAAGGAGTAACGGATAGTGTCAGCCTGGAGTAAAACATGTACAGAGCCAGGAGTAAGGGAAGGGAGGAGTAATGGGTAGTGTCAGCCTGGTGTAAGACATGTACGGAGCCAGGAGTAAGAGAAGGAAGAGAGGGGAGAGAAAGGAAGAGAAGGAAGGAGTAACGGGAAGTGTCAGCCTGGTGTAAGACATGCACAGAGCCAGGAGTAAGAGAAGGAAGAGAGGGGAGAGAAAGGAAGAGAAGGAAGGAGTAACGGGTAGTGTCAGCCTGGTGTAAGACATGTACAGAGCCAGGAGTAAGAGAAGGAAGAGAGGGGAGAGAAAGGAAGAGAAGGAAGGAGTAACGGAAGTGTCAGCCTGGTGTAAGACATGCACAGAGCCAGGAGTAAGAGAAGGAAGAGGGAGAGAAAGGAAGAGAAGGAAGGAGTAACGGTAGTGTCAGCCTGGTGTGAGACATGTACAGAGTCAGGAGTAAGAGAAGGAAGAGAGGGGAGAGAAAGGAAGAGAAGGAAGGAGTAACAGGTAGTGTCAGCCTGGTGTAAGACATGTACAGAGCCAGGAGTAAGAGAAGGAAGAGAGGAGAGAGAAAGGAAGAGAAGGAAGGAGTAACGGGTAGTGCCAGCCTGGTGTAAGACATACAGAGCCAGGAGTAAGAGAAGGAAGAGATGGGAGAGAAAGGAAGAGAAGGAAGGAGTAACAAGTAGTGTCAGCCTGGTGTTAGACATGTACAGAGCCAGGAGAAAGAGAAGGAAGAGAGGGGAGAGAAAGGATGAGAAGGAAGGAGTAAAGGGAAGTGTCAGCCTGGTGTAAGACATGCACAGAGCCAGGAGTAAGAGAAGGAAGAGAGGGGAGAGAAAGGATGAGAAGGAAGGAGTAACGGAAGTGTCAGCCTGGTGTAAGACATGCACGGAGCCAGGAGTAAGAGAAGGAAGAGAGGGGAGAGAAAGGAAGAGAAGGAAGGAGTAACGGGTAGTGTCAGCCTGGTGTAAGACATACAGAGCCAGGAGTAAGAGAAGGAAGAGAGGGGAGAGAAAGGAAGAGAAGGAAGGAGTAACAGGTAGTGTCAGCCTGGTGTAAGACATGTACAGAGCCAGCAGTAAGAGAAGGAAGAGAGGGGAGAGAAAGGAAGAGAAGGAAGGAGTAACATGTAGTGTCAGCCTGGTGTAAGACATGTACAGAGCCAGGAGTAAGAGAAGGAAGAGAGGGGAGAGAAAGGAAGAGAAGGAAGGAGTAATGGGTAGTGTCAGCCTGGTGTGAGACATGTACAGAGCCAGGAGTAAGAGAAGGAAGAGAGGAGAGAGAAAGGAAGAGAAGGAAGGAGTAACGATAGTGTCAGCCTGGTGTAAGACGTGCACAGAGCCAGGAGTAAGGGAAGGAAGAGAGGGGAGAGAAAGGAAGAGAAGGAAGGAGTAACGGGTAGTGTCAGGATGGAAGACATACAGAGCCAGGAGTAAGAGACGGAAGAGAGGGGAGAGAAAGGAAAAGAAGGAAGGAGTAACGGGTAGTGTCAGCCTGGTGTAAGACATACAGAGCCAGGAGTAAGAGAAGGAAGAGAGGGGAGAGAAAGGAAGAGAAGGAAGGAGTAACGGATAGTGTCAGCCTGGTGTAAGACATGTACAGAGCCAGGAGTAAGAGAAGGAAGAGGGGAGAGAAAGGAAGAGAAGGAAGGAGTAACGGGTAGTGTCAGCCTGGTGTAAGACATACAGAGCCAGGAGTAAGAGAAGGAAGAGAGGGAGAGAAAGGAAGAGAAGGAAGGAGTAACGGATAGTGTCAGCCTGGTGTAAGACATGTACAGAGCCAGGAGTAAGAGAAGGAAGAGAGGGGAGCTAACAGAAGAGAAGGAAGGAGTAACAGGTAGTGTCAGCCTGGTGTAAGACATGTACAGAGCCAGGAGTAAGAGAAGGAAGAGAGGGGAGAGAAAGGAAGAGAAGGAAGGAGTAATGGATAGTGTCAGCCTGGTGTGAGGTATGTACAGAGTCAGGAGTAAGAGAAGGAAGAGAGGGGAGAGAAAGGAAGAAAAGGAAGGAGTAATAGACAGTGTCAGCCTGGGGTAAGACATGTACAGAGCTAGGAGTAAGAGAAGGAAGAGAGGGAAAAGAAAGGAAGAGAAGGAAGGAGTAAGGGGTAGTGTCAGCCTGGTGTAAGACATGTACAGAGCCAGGAGTAAGTGAAGGAAGAGAGGGAGAGAAAGGAAGAGAAGGAAGGAGTAACAGGTAGTGTCAGCCTGGTGTAAGACATACAGAGCCAGGAGTAAGAGATGTAAGAGAGGGGAGAGAAAGGAAGGAGTAACGGGTAGTGTCAGCCTGGTGTAAGGCATGTACAGAGTCAGTAGTAACAGAAAGAAGTGAGGGAGAGAAAGGAAGAGAAGGAAGGAATAACGGTTAGTGTCAGCCTGGTGTAAGACATGTACAGAGCCAGGAGTAAGAGAAGGAAGAGAGGGGAGAGAAAGGAAGAAGGAAGGAGTAATGGGTAGTGTCAGCCTGGTGTAAGACATGCACAGAGCCAGGAGTAAGAGATGGAAGAGAGGGGAGAGAAAGGAAGAGAAGGAAGGAATAACGGGTAGTGTCAGCCTGGTGTAAGACATGTACAGAGCCAGGAGTAAGAGAAGGAAGAGAGGGGAGAGAAAGGAAGAGAAGGAAGGAGTAACGGGTAGTGTCAGCCTGGTGTAAGACATGTGCAGAGCCAGGAGTAAGAGAAGGAAGAGAGGGGAGAGAAAGGAAGAGAAGGAAGGAGTAACAGGTAGTGTCAGCCTGGTGTAAGACATACAGAGCCAGGAGTAAGAGATGTAAGAGAGGGGAGAGAAAGGAAGGAGTAACGGGTAGTGTCAGCCTGGTGTAAGGCATGTACAGAGTCAGTAGTAACAGAAAGAAGTGAGGGGAGAGAAAGGAAGAGAAGGAAGGAATAACGGTTAGTGTCAGCCTGGTGTAAGACATGTACAGAGCCAGGAGTAAGAGAAGGAAGAGAGGGGAGAGAAAGGAAGAGAAGGAAGGAGTAATGGGTAGTGTCAGCCTGGTGTAAGACATGCACAGAGCCAGGAGTAAGAGATGGAAGAGAGGGGAGAGAAAGGAAGAGAAGGAAGGAGTAACGGGTAGTGTCAGCCTGGTGTAAGACATACAGAGCCAGGAGTAAGAGAAGGAAGAGAGGGGAGAGAAAGGAAGAGAAGGAAGGAGTAACGGGTAGAGTCAGCCTGGTGTAAGACATGTACAGAGCCAGGAGTAAGAGAAGGAAGAGAGGGGAGAGAAAGGAAGAGAAGGAAGGAGTAACAGATTGTGTCAGCCTGGTGTAAGACATGTACAGAGCCAGGAGTAAGGGAAGGGAGGAGTAATGGGTAGTGTCAGCCTGGTGTAAGACATGTACGGAGCCAGGAGTAAGAGAAGAAAGAGAGGGGAGAGAAAGGAAGAGAAGGAAGGAGAAACAGGTAGGGTCAGCCTGGTGTAAGATGTACAGAGCCAGGAGTAAGAGAAGGAAGAGGGGGAGAGAAAGGAAGAGAAGGAAGGAGTAACGGGTAGTGTCAGCCTGGTGTAAGATATGTACAGAGCCAGGAGTAAGGGAAGTAAGAGAGGGGAGAGAAAGGAAGAGAAGGAAGGAGTAACGGGTAGTGTCAGCCTGGTGTAAGACATACAGCACCAGGAGTAAGAGAAGGAAGAGAGGGGAGAGAAAGGAAGTGAAGGAAGGAGTAACAGGTAGTGTCAGCCTTGGGTAAGACATACAGAGCCAGGAGTAAGAGAAGGAAGAGGGGGGAGAGAAAGGAAGGAAGAGAAGTACGGAGTAACGATAGTGTCAGCCTGGTGTAAGATGTACAAAGCCAGGAGTAAGAGAATGAGATCACTCCCATCACAACAAATAAAAACACATCATGTGCCTCAACTATCAAGCCCATGATGTATAACCTCACACAATTCAATATTTTGTTCATAGGAGACTCCATTGTGAGACACACTGATGTCCCTCTCACCACGCTGTATGAGGACTGTACAGTTAGTAGCCTGTCAGGGACTAAGGTTCATCACATCATGCAAGCACTGAGATCCCTAAACGTCATATACCAGTGTGACTTAGTCATAGTTCATGTGGATGTGAATGACAGGAGATGTACCTCCCCAAACGTTATGAAGAGACATGATTGAGCACTCAGAATGTGACCGGCAGGTATGAGCCAAACATTGAGAAGAGTTCCACTGTATTCATGGATGATGTCACAATACGAACAGAAACGTATATGTCATTTGAATTTTTCCCCTGTAATTTGTCTTTGTTATGGCTTAACTACAAAGAGGTTTTCCACTGTTTCATGGCTGCTGTAATGCAGTGGATCACTACAGCGTGTGTCTTATACATTTTTAAGCACTCTTTCATCTGTGATGTGGGTTACTGCCCAATGCTTTTTTGAAGTCTATACATGCTGTCTTTAGATCTTTCCCCTTTTTAAGTTTTCCCTTAATGAATTTATTTAACAACAAATGTTCCTAGGTTCAGTATGACTTTCTTTTGTTACCCTTTTGTTCTATTGCCATGATTGAGTTTTCTTCTAAATGACTATAAATTGTCAGCATCAATTCCAGTGTATAGTTTATACATTGTCAGAAGGCAAGTTATTTATCTATCATTTTTAGGATAGCTTGCAGGTTTGGTCTTAAGTAGAAGTATTATTTTTGTTTTTTTAGCCAGGTTGGTGTTCGTCTGTGATGTGCATATAAACAATGATTGCTCATGTCTAAATATTCATGTAAAGATGTTAATACTTTTAGCCAGAAGTTAGGTACTGCATCTGCGCCTGGAGTTTTCCAATTAGGAGCATTTCTTAATTTTGTTTCAATCTCTCTGGCCGTTACCTCATCCCACTTCATATCCTGTACATTTGAACTTCTTATTCTTTCTTGTACTTTTCCTATCCATTCATCATCTTTGTTATATTCCACTGGATCTTCATAGATATTTCTCCAAAATGCATTTGTTTCTTTTTCTTTGGTGGTGTTTGAATTTCTTTTGACTTGTGTCTCAATTCTCTATAAAACTTTTTTGGGTCATCAATAAATCACTTATTTTGTGCTTTTCCTTTATATTTATCTACATATCTTCTAAGTTTTTTGCCTGTGCTGAGATTTTTAGTCAATGTGCAATAATGCACAATAGATCCTGATCTGATCTGATACTGTGCATTGCTTTTATCACATCTATCTTTCTGAGTATCTGTATTGATCTTTTCCCTCTTTTGCACTATTCTAACGGCACTTGTCTTAACTGCTTTATAGTTTTCGCTATTCGGTACTTCCATGATGGCATTTGATTTCTTCCCTTGCCTTATTGCCCAGGGTGTTGGTGGTAACATATTTCTGTTCACAGACTTTCTCTGTTCATTTGTTTAATCAGACTTCTAACATTTTGGGTCTTATTGATTTTCTGTAATATTTTTTTCATTGATCTTAATATGTCTATCCATCTCTATTAAATAAAGCAGCTGTTACCTTTGCTCTCCTTTTGCTGCAGGGAGTCTATGGAAAGTTCCTGAACATCTTGTGACACATCATCTGTTGCTCTTTCATATAGGAATTCACTTGTCTATCACTACACAGCATTCATTCACTGTCAGAGTTGCCAATGTGTCTTGCTCTTTTACCTTTGCTGTGCAACTCCACCTTAACTTCTGTACTAATTTCCTACTGAAGGTCTTCATGTAACAAGGGATTAGATGCTTCCTGTTCCACCTGGTTCTCCTTAATTTGCCACTGTAGGATCTTCTACTCTAAATCCTTCACTTCTCAGGTAATCCATTATTTCAGTTTCTATTTGTTTAACTTTTCATGTACTAATCTTCTGTTTTACATTTACCCTTGGTGATCATATTGTTTGTGCTGTGGAAGTTTCCATACCTGGATACTTTGCCTGTATTTCTCTTCAAATATCTTTATAGATACTTTCTGGTATTGATTACTTTGGCTTTTGCCTTTGCATAAATATTGCAGCAAATCAGATTTCTGTTCCTTTCCCATGTCCGTGTTTATTGTTCATTCCTTTCAAAAATCGCTGCGTTTTGTTCTGTACATTTTTTGCAATTCGTTACTTGCTTCTTTTTCTGAACGGATCAAGTTTATGTTTGTATAATGTTTTAAATGCATCTGTTCTATCAATGAACAAAAACATGCATTTGAAGGTTTTCACAGTTTTTCTTGTGCAACTATTTTTCTTTCCTCTAATTATATCTCTCTTAATCTTTTTGAATATCTTCTATCTTGAAATTGTGGGGTTCTTGCATAATAGTAACTTTACATAACTTATGTCGTATCACTCTATCATCTTTCTGGCTATTTTTTAATTTTTGTGGACTACTACTTCCTTTGCCAATGTGGTAGGCTGGCCTAACCCCATTGTTGGAATATTTCTGTGTCTTGAAAGATTCGACAGTAGTTTTTTCCTTTCCTGGAAACAGTGCGCATATGAGGATCATGGACTTTTTTATCCTGGGACTTGTGTACCCACTTGTCTCTTTTATTTTTTAACCTACTTCTGCCCATGATGAATGAAATATAAAATACATTTTATACATCAGTGTGGTACCTAGTAAAGTGTAGCTTATTTAAAGAGAAACTCATTGCTAACCAGTATCTTACCTTTTCCGACATTCCACTATAGCTGATTTTGGTTGTTACATGTATTTCTGTATTCCAACATTTTCTTGTTACACATTTATACAGAAAGCAATTTTATGCACTTGCAACTCACTAGAAAAAAGTCCTCATTATAGGTTACCAGTGTAATGGCCCTAGAAGCTTTTTAAGCCTACCCATTCATGCCCCAGTTTTTGTAACTGACACTGCTCAAGAACTAGACCGATTCTGGTGTATGCCTGTGCCTAAGAGTATCTATAAGCTGCTGCTGTACATAAAGGCCACAAGTGACAAGCAGGGGTGAATTTATGATTTTCCATCCATTGGTTCAAATGTTATTTGACTAGGCTTAAAGAAGAGCTCCATTTCACATAAATGTTGATTTTTTTTTCCATAAAAGAGGTACTGTCTCATAAACACACACCTGTTCCTCCTACATATTTTGCTTATGTCACAGATAAGGTTTAGATCCTTAGATTTGGTAATTCTTCTGCTGTTTGTTTTGTGAATGTATAGCATATCCATCAGGGCTGGATCTAAGAAGGCTTTGTAGGCTTGGTATATATTATCCCTCAGTCTGTAGAAGTACAGGACAAAGGGTTGGGTTTTCCACATAGGACATGTTGTTTACACCCTGTATTCTTTAAACAAGGAATCTCTGTAGCCATTGTAGTTGTTGCAACTGCCTGGTCAGGTACATGCTGAAGAGTGCAGTGTACTCAATTATTGGTCTAATGGGGCTAAGCACGGTAAGACTGTGATCTTAGATCATCATGCCATGCCATGACTTATAACTTGCCCCACATAGGATTTTCTCACCACTGTGGACACATGCTAATCAAAGTTCAGGTTATTATCAACCTGAGTTCTCAAGTCCCTTACCACTGGGTCTTCTGTTTGGAAAGTGTAACCAGTGTTGTAATGTGTAGGGTGGTCATCTTCCCAAAGGTTCTAAATATGCATTTTTTGACATTGCGTATTCTTATATGATTCTGACAGCAGTTACTTGGCTCTCAGACCATCCTGAAGGACATTTACATCTTTGGAGGACTCAGTCATTACACCCATCTTACAGTCACCTGCAGATTTGGTCATCCAAAGACCCTCTATATTTGCTATGACTTCAGAGAAGTGCATTCCAAACAGGAGAGGTCCAAGTACTGAGTCCTGTTGAACACCACTTGTAACGGGCCTATTGCTGAAGGAGAATTCCCCCAACTTAACTTCATGTGTCCTATTAATGAACCATTTTACTATCCATTGGGTTACATAGGGGTTTGTGTCTAAATTTTTGGGTTTGTCTGTAATGCCAAAGTGATTTATTACATTGACTGCCTTTACCAGGTCGAAGTAGTCAGTAAGCACTTTTTTGCTCATCATCCATGGCTCAAGTGGCCTTCTCAAAGTAGTCTACTGGGTATAGTATCTGTGACCTACCCCTGATGAAACCCAACTGGGATGGGTACAGTGCTTGAAGATTTCCTATGTATTTATTATATCCATAATAACTTTTTCCATGGCCTTGTTATATATAAGACTAGTCCAGTTTATGGATCTGTAGTTCTCTGGGTCTGTTGAGGGTCCAACTTTATGTAGAGTAGCAGTCCTGTATTCCCTAGGGATGATGCCGGTCTGGAGACTATGGCTGAATAGACATTCGGGTGGGTCAAAGGGGACATTTTTCAAACTATATAGGAGACATCCCTGAATGTTATCAGGGCTCATTGCTGTAGTGTGTTTAACTCTAGAGAGCAAACTGAGGACCTGTGCTTTGGTAACAGGGGGGGAATAAGTGGTAGAGGGTATTTTCTGGGGAGTAACTAGTATGTTTGAGTCATATGTACTCTGTCTTCTGTTTGTCCCTTATTGCTGTTGTGTAATGCTTTTGAGTAAAACTACTGTTGTCTACTCTATCTTGGACTTTGGTAACTATTTTAGCCAATTAAATGTTTCTTTCAAGGCTTTTTGTCTGCACTATAAGGTTGAGATGTATGCCTTCAATTATAACTGAAAGGTCATCATGAAATCACAAGCAATTAATGGCTTTTATTGCATGTATATTCCTATACACTAGACATACTTTTTTTTGTTTCAAATTAGAAGTAGCCAAAAACAACTTTATATACATGCATAAGCAGACACACTTATTCCATGCAAAATTGATGTTTCATTTATTTTACAAAATAAACAAGCAACCAGACACATAGTTTCCATGTCAAGTCATAGATTTATTTATTTGACTGTTTTGCAATTATCACTTCTAGACACACACACACACACACACACACACACACACACATATATATATATATATATATATATGTATAATGTAATAGGTTTACAGTGAAACAGTATAAATTGCAAGTAAAAGCTAGTCTGATATTTTGTTGCAAAGAGACAAGATGACATTTACTGATGAATCACAACAATGCAAGTCATCTATAATACACACTCACTAGTGTAAAGAACACAATTACACATAAAACTAAAAATAAATAAATAAATAAAAATGGAGAGACCCTTCTATACTTAACATAGCCACTTTATTAAACAGCTTATTGATATTTATACATTTTACATATGCACACACCTACAAATATTTCAAGGATGAGCAATAATGCAATTCTTGCCTGCATAAACGAAGTTATAGTTTGACCTCATTTCCATTTCTTAGATATTTTTAAGTATCAACTTGCTTGAATTCCACTTCTGCATTTCGCCAAACTAAACTGTTTGACATTCTTTCAGAAAGTGGTATAACTCTTTATACTATTTACAGTTGTATGTTTGTGTCTTGAAGCAGGGAGCTCAGGTCGTGACTCAAAAGGGGTCTGTCAGCATTTCACTGACATGGTTATCAAGCTGAAATTAATAAATAAACAAACAAATAAACAGCCGAATAAAGAAATAAGGGGAATAAATTAAATGATTTCTAACAAGAGGTTAAGTTTAAGTCATGGCACCTTGGAAAGTACAGCGCACACCTATTTGTTGTTTTTGTTACTTATTAAAATAAACAAGTAAATGTTTGTTTACAAGTACCTTGTTATGTGTGCATATAGCTGTTACTCTTACAGGACATAAAACACATAGTAGGGAGGTATTCAGGAAGGAAAATAGTACAGTGTTTAAAGCTAAACTATGCAATAAGTGTTGACATGCAGGGCATGTGCAATTCAGAGATATCGGTAGCACAATTGTGGAAGTATGAAAATTGGTGTGGTCAGTAGTATATACTAATGACCATATAATTACATTCAAATGAGATGGATTATATAAATACATTCATCAATAAACTGATGTTTTTGTCTGCATATATATCCTATATACAGCATACACATTTGTGGGATACTTGGTAATTATATATTAGGTTGATAAGTTCATAGGTATGTACTACTCATGCAGTTTAAAAGGCCATTGCTAAGCATATCCAGCTAAGCCTGAGCACTGTTGAATGAGCTAAACTCCATGGTCCAGAAGCACGATGCTATATACCCCAACGAGGATTTATGATTTCCAGGCTGTTCATTCAAAATATTACTGAATACAGACCATGTGTAGTCTGGTTTGATATGCACAGGAAGTTTATTCAACAAGTACAGGATTCCTTGGGGTAAAAATCTGTTGTGCCAGCCATGTTCTATTTCTGTGTCTATAAAAGATCACAGTCTTTGTTGTGGGTGTTCATGGTGGTGTGTGTTTTGCATAGCTGTAAGAGGTTAAGCAGGGTGAAGTGGGCCATGTACCCTAACGATGGATAGCACTCTCCCTGATGAAGAATGGCATACACAGAAAGAACTCTACATAGCAACAATGCCATTTGAACCCTTGATATAAGTATCACCATGAATAGTAGGCAACCGTAAGGATTTTGATAGGGTGTACAGCTCAGCAAACTGTGTAGCCTTAGTGTAAATACCATAATTTGGGTTTTAACACAAATCTTACATGTTACATCTCAGGTACCACAATACATTGCAGGTGTCAGCATGTTCCTGGGGGTGATATACAAGACAGGTGTTTCCATTCAGATGGAAGAGCACCAGCAAGGTACCAGGTGATCAAACAAGCAGGAAGCTCCAGTCAAGAAAGGGTATTGTTGGAAGGTGCAATGTCTGTCTTACAGGTAACACCCAGGTTCTGCAAATAAAAGACAACAATGTTAGGCATGGTAGAAGAGGTTACTTTTTAGCTATGTTTCATGTGTTGTACCTCCCTCTTCCTAATTTCTTGATGTTTCCCCATGATGTCCTTGCCCACTGCACATGAGAAGCTGCCAATATGCTAAATGAGGATGGAATCTGAGTATTGGGGTACATGTTTGTGATCCCAGCTTCATCACTCTACTGTTTTCTTCAGTACAGCTCTCACCTGAAGCTAGGTAAGCAAGGTACCGTTCCCATGGCAGAAAAGTGCTCCTCCTGAAGTGCCAGTCTGTGATGAAACTGTGTGAGTGGGCTTCTGTGCTGTAGGCACAGTATTTGGTAATGTTGTAGGCATTGTACTACATTCCATTCTGTGGCCTCTGAGGCTGGAGCCAGCAATGGGTCTTCACCTCCTGATCAGTCATAGGCTGCTTCTATTTATCCATAGAATATTTTTATTTTGACAAGCTAACTGCTCCACATAGGGCTGATAAACAACAGGCTATGAAAAACAATCTGTTGTTTTACTGATGACATATATTTTGGAGTTTTTCCCATAAGGCTTGCACTTCCTCCCCATGGTTTTGTGCAGACAACTAATACTTTGCCAGGTGTAATGCTGCTTTCAACTTGTTTTAATCAGCCACTAACAGTAGCAGGGTGTGTACCTGCCATTGGTTTACCGATATGAGCCATGCAACTGGATAACCTTGTACCTTCATAGTGCCTCTAAACTGCTGTAGTGCCCTTTTGTAAGCTACCAAATTGCCTGTACTGAGGGTGTTTATTATCTGTTATTATCACATGTCCACTGATACTGTGATTGAATTTGTACCCACACTGATACTGTTTCCAGTGCCACTGGCTTGGAATTGAGTCCACTGTGAAAGCAGCATAGGGTAAAATGTCCTATTATTCTTCAATTCACCCTTTTTGCTGATTGCTCCCTGCCTGAACTATGCACATGTCCACTTTTGAGTTGTGAGTACCTTGTTTGCCTTCTGTTTGTATATCCTGGAAGAGCTCATCTCTCTCTGCATTGGCAAATTGATGTCTACATGTAACTACTCTTGGCCACCTGCTGCTGAGATTGTTTCCTCCTAAGTACCTCTCCCCACCAAATTCTTAGGGACACTGCAACGGTTATCTTGAAAACAAAATGCAGTGCAGTCAGAGAGTGTGCTAACATACAAGTACGATTATCATCTCTATAATTTTAGATGACTGAAGGAAAGAATATTCTTGTTTTTGGATGGGTTCATAGGTGGTTACTAGGCTGCTGAGCCAAAGGACTTTATAAGCCTAGCTGTGTACCCAATATAACACTATAGAAACCCAATATAAAGGGTCTAGCCTAAACTGAAGGTCTTAGTTAGCATTGACTCCCCAAATCTAAGAGGGTCATAGGTGAACTCCCCAACAAGTAATTTATGGTTTCCTATCCAGTCATTCAGGCTACAATTAAACAGGGTCATAGAGGGGATATGTATGATGTGAAATGGTAGCCTATTGCAGAGGAGTAGCAACCCCTGAGAGACACATCTGTCTCTCTAGCAGGTTCTACGTGTGTCACAGTCTAGGAAGGATAAGGTCCCTGGAGCAGGTGATCCCTATGCCATTTGCCTTGCGGATGTGCAGCAATTCCATTAGGTTTGGATCACAGATTGCTCTGTAGGCCAGGCACAAGTCTCCTCTAAGTAGGCTGTATGTCTGTACATTACTGAGTACAGTGACAGTGACTTCAGTCAGTCAATATACAATGTGCTGGAGACCCTACATTTTCTTGGTTAGAAATCTCTGAGGTCTCTCAATTTGCTGCAGGTGCCTGGAAAGGTACATACCAAAGGGAGCATTGTACTCGATTACTGGCCTGATGATGGTCGAGTGCAAGGGAGTTACCTGACAACATAAGGGTTGATATTCAACTGGGAGAGTTTATCACTGATGCCCGAATGTGGGACTATGCTATGTCAAGGTAGGTTGTTTGCACAGATTTGCCTTCATTTATGGCTCTGGTAACATTTTTCAAGAAGTCTACCAGGTTTAACAGGTATGACCTGCCTTTGACAAAACCAAACTATGTTGGATCAAGGGTTTGGAGATCACCCATGTCCTTATTTAGAGGGCCCATGATGATTCGTACCATGACCTTACTAATAAGGCTGGTTAAGGTTATGGGTCTGTAGCTTCTGTAGTTTGAGTCACACTTTTAATATGCTTGTCAAGTGGCATATGACAAATGGAAAAAAAATGTTACTTGTAAAACTAGCAATAACAAGTCAGTAACATGAATGCTGGTAGGAGCAGCTATGCTGTCACTTTAGTCAAAATACCTTCTGCATAACAGTGTATGAGGGTGTGTATGTTTATATGTACGTATATATCACCAACACACCACATATATAGGTGTGTGTATGTCTGTATACATAAACAGAGATGCACACAAATTCAGGGAGAGATTTTGTGTGTGTGTGTGTGTGTGTGTGTGTGTGTGTGTGTGTGTGTGTGTGTGTGTGTGTGTGTGTGTGTGTGTGTGTGTGTGTGTGTGTGTGTTTGTGTGTGCGTGCATGCGTGTGTGTGTGTGTGTGTGTGTGTGTGTGTGTGTGTGTGTGTGTGTGTGTGTGTGTGTGTGTGTGTGTGTATGTGTGTAGATGCATATATGTGGATCTATAAAGACAAAAATACATTTTAAAAGACCAAAGCAATAAATATGATAAACACATAATGACAAATTATACGTGCATTTATTTGAATTATCTGTTTCCATCTTGATAAGGGGGTAAGTAGTCTCATCAGCACAGCCATCTGAGTCACACGAGACAAGTTTGAGAACATTTATGAGAACTCCAACATTAGCAATGAAGTATACCACTAAAACAATTATGTGAACTGCCTACAAAGCTTTTAAAAAAATACACGCATTCTCCCATATCCAACATTCCAACATATACAGAATTAACAGACATTCAAGAATGCCTTGAAGTGCAAGCCTGTCAGTAAGACACAGCAAGGCTCTGGTTTTACAACCACATGAATATAAACTTCAATTACATATTGCATATATACTTATGCACACAGCTAGGGAAATATGGAGACTGCGTTTGCCTCAACTTTCAAATGGCAACTAGTATAACTGTACTGCAGTCAAATATTCAGGAAAAGAATGAAAGATTCAAACATTTTGCCGCAGTGCAGGGAAGAAAAAGAAAATAAATTCAGTTGGATGGAATCAGTATTATGCAGACAGTTCCTGTGTGATTCCTGAAGGGAGTCAGCTAATGGGAAATATTTTTAGCATAGCAACAAGATTCAGTTTCAGAGTTGTCTCACATTTTTTTTTATTTAAAGGTTTTAAGATTTTATTCTTCTAGAATCTTAGGATATTTGCAACCCAGTGTTTTATTTCCAAGATGCATTGCTGTTCGGTGAAATGAGGGAAACTGTTTTATAAATGCATGTCTGCATGAGTACATGTACCATAGCTCTCAGCCTTCCATCTCCAGAATGAGGAACACTAGACCTCATAATGTGGAACAAATGGGCAAAATGTGGAACATTGGACGTATAAGTGAATTCATGTACTCCTTTATCTGCACTTTTTTCAAATAATACAGCATTTTAATTTATTTATTTGTGTTGCATTGAATATTAATGGAGTGCAAGCTGTGGCTGTGTTTTTTCAGTTCGTTCCCAACCTCCCTCCCTGCTTTTGTCTTGGTGTTAGTTTTGGTGGCTTTGAAACTGCCCGCCTCTCTTGTAAATTTGTGTTTGGATACTCCTTCTGGGCCCATCTCATTTGCTCACTCAACTGAGTGCAGTGAGATCATATTCTGATTTCAGGCACTCCTGTTGTGTACAAAGAGAGCATCTGGGAAAGTCCACATACATATTCTAGGCTTCTGAGCCCCCAAGCCTTTCTATGTTTGAGGGAAGCCTTCTAGCTTAATTTTGTTTCTTAGAACTAGCCAGTTTTTTAGTTTCGGCACTCAAATCTGTTTCTTTGAACTCAGCACTTGTTCAGAACTCATTGTAAGTACTAAATAAGCTACAAATTACTACAGCACTCAACTTTCCTCACTTGTCTAGAGGAAAGCAGTTTTTAGTACTTAATAAATAAGCACCAATCCAGGCATGTCTAAGGGTCAGCTCCCGGTGATTTCTCCTGTCTACTTGATGAATCTGGGCATCTTGGGGCAATGCAGCAATTGCCTCATGTACACAGACAACCCTCTCCTCCTACCACCCAACACTACAACTTGTGAGAGATGCACTTATATAGCCAAACTGGAAGCAAAACTCTCTTCACCCAAGACTGGACTATACAGCCAAGAGGAGAAGGTAAGCACTTGCACCACACCACACTCATCACATAGTCCCTCAAAAGCTACACAACTAAAACACACACATAGAAACACAAAACACGCACATACATTTGCAGAGGCTCTCAAAGAAAACCTGTCCAAGCATCAGGGACCTCCAAAGCAGAAAGACAAGCAAACTCCACCCCCCTCAACACAACCCAAATGACACATAGCCCACAAACTCAGTGTGCCACTCAACCACAGCCCATAAGGCATAACAACGTACCCAACACTCTAGTCATAGGTGACTCTATAGTCAGGCACACTGATGTTCCACTCACTAGGCTAAACAAGGCGAAAGTTACTGTCAGCTGCCTGTCGGCTGCCAGGATCCGCCACATAAAGCACGCACTCAGGTCACTCCACAATAAGTACATATATGACACTGTCATTGTCCATGTTGGTGTGAATGACCTGAGACATACCTCCCTGGACTACATGAAAAGAGACATGGAGGAACTCTTCAATCTTGTAGCCCAGTCAGGTATGACCCTAGCCCTGAGTAGCATCCTGCCATCACCCAGAATGACACCACAGTACAAGGACAAAATGATTGACTTCAACAATTGGCTAAGCTTCTGGTGTCATTCTAAGGGAATCTAGTATTTACCTGCCTGGGATGACATGATCGACAGACCACGATGCTTTGCCAGAGATGGCCTGCACCTGTTGCCCTTGGGATTCCGGATACTGGCTAAGGCTCTTGCCACCCCTATAGTGCCTTTTTTAGGCATGGTTCAAATGACAAATTCACCACCATAACAGGTACAAGCAAGCAAAATCTGAGAGTCATGCTACTCAATGCTAGAAGTCTAAACCTCAAAATGCACTCACTCGAGGCACTCCTTAAAATGGAGAACATTGATATCTGTGCAGTGACAGAGACCTGGTTCAAAGCTCCAGAGAGCACCCCTGCATTACCAGGCTATAATTCATACCACATATTTTGGCCAACTAACCCGGAACAAAGCACTAAAGATGGAGGCATGTCCATATTCATTAAGGATATCCAAATCTCCAGGCTAGTTGCACTGCATAATGCATCCGAGATTATCCAAGTGTAACTAACTCTGGGCAAGACCGCATTCCAAATTGTAGCTTGCTACAGAACCCCCACCATGACCCAGGATTCCCACTCCTCATTTCTTGATACACTGGAAAATATTAGGGTATAACCCAACACCCTAATAATGGGCAATTTTAATTACCCCACCATTAACTGGGAAAACTACTCATGTACCAACTCTTTTGCTCAACGTTTTCTGGAATTCATAAATTCCAATGACTTGGATCAACTTATTCACACCCCCACCAGGGGGTATATCCTAGACCTGCAATATCCTAGACCTGGTCATTACCAACATGGGTGACCGGTGTGCCACACCAGATGTCAATTCCTCGTTGGTCATATCCGACCACAAGCTAATCACCCTAGACATCCGCATCCCACCAACACCCCTCATTAGGGAAACCACCATAAAAAAACTTCTCCAAAGTTATCTTCACACTTCTTAAGACAGAAGTGGCTAACTTCATGACACCCATGCAGACGGACAATAGAGGCGCAACTGCTGAATCCTACACAAATGCACTTTATAAGCACTTACATGAGTGCCTGGATCGTGCTATCCCTAACAGAACCAAGATGCTACCCTCCAAAAAAAAGAAGCCAATCTGGTGGTCCTCTGCCATAAACAAACTCTACAACAAAAGAAAGAAACTGTTGCAAAAGAGAGTACAATCCCATGACTGGAGGAACTCCCTGGTCAGCCTCAGTAAGAAGCTGAGATCCCTCATAAAATCCTCTAAAGCTAGTTACAAAAACAAAATTGCCACTGATTCTAAAGACAACCACAAAGCATTCTATAGCTATGTCAAGAATCTCAATGGCAACACTCAGATCTGCTCTGAGTTACAGCACAATGGCACTAAATATACAGAACCAACTGATATTGCCAACATCCTGGCAGATAGGTTCAGTGCTAACTTTACCCCCCTCTCACCCCCTAGAGGGCCCATTTCTATACCGGAAGAATGCAAAGTTCCTGTAATCACAGCTGCACAGGTAAAAAAAAATCTTCTTCTTCTTCTTTTTTTGGCTGCTCCCATTAGGGGTCACCACAGCAGATCAACTGTTTCCATTTCTTCCTGTCCTCTACATCTTGCTCTGTCACACCAACCGCCTGCATGTCCTCTCTCACCACATCCATAAACCTTATCTTAGGCCTTCCTCTTTTCCTGTTACCTGGCAGCTTCATCCTTAACATCTTTTTCCCAATATACTCTGCATCCCTCCTCAGCACATGTCCAAACCAACATAATCTTGCCCCTCTGGCTTTGTCTCCAAACCTTCCAACCTGGGCTGACCCTCTAATATACTCATTCCTCATCCTGTCCATCTTTGTCACACACAGTGCAAATCTTAACATCTTCAACTCTGCCATGTCAAGCTCTGACTCCTGCCTTTTTGTCAATGCCACTGTCTCCAACCCGTATAACATAGCTGGTCTCACTACCCTCTTGTAGACCTTCCCTTTCACTCTTACTGGTACTCGTCTGTCACAACTCACTCCTGACACTCTTCTCCACCCACTCCATCCTGCCTGTACTCTCTTCTTCACCTCTCTTCCACACTCACCATTACTCTGAACTGTTGATCCTAAGTACTTAAACTCATTCACCTTTGCCACCTCTACTCCCTGCATCCTCACTATTCCTCTGTCCTCCCTCTCATTCACACACATATATTCTGTCTTAGTCCTTCTGACCTTCATTCCTCTTCTCTCTAGAGCATATCTCCACCTCTCCAGGGTCTCCTGCACCTGTTCCCTACTCTCACTACAGATCACAATGTCATCTGCAAACATCATAGTCCACGTGGACTCCTGTCTGATCTCGTCTGTCAACCTGTCCATCACCATTGCAAATAAGAAAGGGCTCAGAGCTGATCCTTGATGTAATCCCACCTCCACCTTAAACGCATCCATCACTCCCACCGCAGACCTCACCGCTGTCACACTACCCTCGTACACATCCTGTACCAATCTTACGCACTTCTCTGACACTCCCGACTTCCTCATACAATACCGCAACTCATCTCTAGGCACCCTGTCATATGCTTTCTCTAAATCCACAAAGACACAATGCAACTCCTTCTGACCTTCGCTGTACTTCTCCATCAACACTCTCAGAGCAAACATCACATCTGTAGTGCTCTTTCCTGGCATGAAACCATACTGATGATCACTAATCGTCACCTCCCTTCTTAACCTAGCTTCCACTACTCTTTCCCATAACTTCATGCTGTGACTGATCAGTTTAATCCCTCTGTAGTTACTACAGCTCTGCACATCACCCTTATTCTTAAAAATAAAAAACACACTCTCCAAAACCAAGAATACAGCATCCATGGGATGTGACAATATCCCAGGCTGCATTCTACATGAACTACAGAACAAACTGGCACCCCACCTAAGTACCATGTTCAATCATAGCCTCACCTCAGGCTTTGTGACCACTGAATGGTGAACCACAACAGATATCCCACTCCACAAAGGGGAAGCCAAAATGGACCCTGGGAACTGCTGCCTCATTAGCCTGACGAGCCTGGTCTGCAAGGCCATGGAACATATCATCATGGATCTCATAAACAAAGACATTGGTAATCTCCAAACTCTGGACCCCACCCAATTCGGATTTGTAAAAGGCAGATCATGCCTCCTAAACCTGATAGACTTCTTTCAAGCAGTCACCAAAGCCATAGATGAGGATAAGGTGGTTCACACAGCCTATCTAGATCTTGCCAAGGCTTTCGACACCATCCCCCACTCTGGAATTGTAGATAAGCTCACTAAACTAAGCATAAATCCCTATGTCACAAGATGGGTTGCCAACTGGCTCATGGACAGAACCCACACTGTGAAAGTAGCAGACTCTAAATCCAACTTCAGACTAGTGACAAGTGGAGTACCACAGGGTTCAGTCCTGGGTCCTCTCCTGTTTGGTATCTACTTCTCTGAAGTACAGGCCAACACAGTAGGTGTTTGGCTAAAGAAATTCTCAGATGACTGCAAACTAGGAGCCATAAGAGAAACTCCTAATGATGTGGACATCCTACAAAAAAGCCTCACTGAGACAGATGCAATAAGTTTGCGCGGTTCTATGCACCGCGCTAACCAGTGCACTGTAGGGCAATGTGGAGCAAGGTCGGGCTACGTCGGGCAACGTGGAGCAACACTGAGCAAAGTTACTTAAACTCAGCCACACCCCCTAGCCTGTCTGGACAGAAGTAAAATAAAATGCAATGACCCGGGACACTGTGCACCATAATCAAAGTACTGAACCACTAAGCCATGACAGCTTAGGATAAACATCCACTGTTAACATACATATACTTATAAATTTCTAAGCAGGTCTGCAGTCAGGCGAGAAATTTCAAAAATGGCCAATCACAAAAAAAGAGCAGGAAATGTGGCATATTTAAGCTCCATAGGTGGGAATACTCACCATAACTGATTGTAGCTCCCATCTGCAGTTAGAATGTCTGGTGCTGGAGAGGGTATTCACTTTCATAGGTTCATAGGTTATAGGTTCATACTAGGCTATCTGCCCTAGGGCATTTATAAGCCTAGCCAGAGTGTGTATGGCTTTCGCCACCCATTTAAAATTAATTTTGCTATGCCCTTTTTCGAGGTTAGTATACTGTGCCTCTGTCTAACAGTGACACAGAAGTGATACCTGGGGTAAACCTACGATCTCCCATCCACTCATCAAGATTCCTCTTGAAGAGAGTCAATGAGGGACTCTGCCTAACCTGTACTGGGATTTTATTCCAGAGTGAAGGGAGCCTCTGGGTTATGAATCTGTCCCTCCAGCATGTCCTATTTATTTCAATGTTGAGGTTTAAGTCCCTCGAGCGCGTAGCTCGATGGGATTTGGATTTTTTGAGGTGCAGCATGTCCATTAATTCCGGGTTGGACATGGCTTTATACGTCAGACACAGATCGCCTCTGAGCAGGCGATATGCCACTGAGTAGAGCTGGAGTTTCTTTAACCGGGCAGCATATGGCATCTGTTTGAGCCCCTTGATCCTCTTAGTGAGGTACTTTTGGGGTCTTTCCACTTGCTGCAGGTGTCTAGTAAGGTACATCCCAAAAGGGGCATTGTACTCAATTATGGGCCTGATGAGGGATGAGTAAAGAGGCATGATGACCTCCCATGATCTAGATGTGAATCCCTTCATGATTAGGTGGGCTATATAAAATGTTTTTCTAACCACTTTGGCCACGTGGTTGTCAAATGAGAGATTGCTATCAACTTGGGTCCCCAGGTCCCTAATTACTTCTTCTGTACTTAATGGATTACCACCTATGTGGTAATTTGTGGGCACTTTGTTTTTGCCAAAGGGGATGACTATACACTTTTTGGCGTTTAGCTTGAGGCCATGGCTCTGGCACCAGTTGTCTGTTTCTATGAGGCCCTTTTGGTGGATGCTTGTGTCGGCTGGAGAGTCTATTATGGCACCCAGTTTGCAGTCATCTGCGAACTTGGTCAGACACAGTCCTTCCATGTTGGCCTGTACCTCCGAGAATTATATACTGAACAAGAGAGGTCCCAAGACTGAGCCTTGTGGGATGCCACTTGTAACTGGTTTGGAGTCTGACATAGCTCCAGCTAGTCTAACCATGTGGATTCTGTCCTTGTGCCAGTTTGCAACCCATCTAGTGACATAGGGGTTTATATTTAAGCTGGTGAGCTTATCTATAATGCCCGAGTGGGGTATTGTATCAAAGGCTTTTGCGAGGTCCAGGTAGGCTGTGTGGACCACCTTCCCCTTGTCAATGGCCTTGGTGACTGTTTCAAAGAAATCAACAAGGTTTAAGAGGCAGGATCTGCCCTTAACAAAGCCGAACTGGGTAGGATCCATGGTCTGTAGGTCCTCAATATCTTTATTTATAAGGTCCATGATGATCCTTTCCATAGCTTTGCAGACCAAGCTACTGAGACTTATGGGGTGATAGTTTCCAGGATACGTTGAGGCACCACCTTTGTGGAGAGGGACCACTGTTGCTGTATGCCACTCTTTGGGTACATATCCTGTAGTAAGGCTGAGATTGAACAGTAGTTTTAGGTTTGGGTTTAGCTCTTCTTGGAGTTCATGTAGGACGCAGCCCGGGACACCGTCTGGTCCCATTGATGCTGTGTTTCTTGCTTTGGAGAGGGCAGCTCTTACCTGAGCATCTGAGATGTCAGGGGGGCAGCACTCTGCTGGGATAGATATTAGCCCTTTTGGTGGGGGGGTGAGTAGTTTGCGCTGAACCTGTCAGCTAGGATGTTGGCAATGTCTGTGGGTTCGGTGTATTTTTCATCATTTTGGACTAATTCTGAGCATATCTGGGAATTCCTACCCAGGTTTCTAACATAACTAAAGAAAGCCTTGTGATTATCCTTAGTGTCCTGTGCAATTTTTCTCTCGAAGCTGGCCTTAGACGATTTTATGAGTGCCCGTAGTTTTTTGCTAATACTGATCAGAGATGCCTTCCCTTTTTGGGATTTTGTTCTGACATGCAGTAGCTTCCTCCTTCTATTGTATAGTTTGTTTATGGCTGGGGTCCACCAGACAGGACGTTTGCCTTTGGAGGATTGGGTCTTGGTTTTATTTGGGATTGCATGATCCATGCATTCCTGAAGGTGTTCATAGAATGCATTTATAAAGGATTTTGTGGTCTGGGCCGTATTATCCACAGGCCCGGGGGCTTTGAAGGATTCCACCTCGGTTTTGAGGAGTGTGAAATTTGCTTTAGAGAAGTTTTTCACTGTGGTTTTCTGGGCATGGGATGGGGTTGGGATGTGAATATCCAGTGAGATTAGTTTATGGTCTGATCTTACCAGTGAGGGATACACTTCTGGTCTGGAGCATAGAGTCCCCATGTTGGTGATGATCAGGTCCAGTATGTTTTCAACTCTTGTGGGAGTGGTAACAAGTTGTTCCATAGCATTTGAGTTTATAAATTCTAGGAACCTTTGGGCTAGGGTGTTGGAGCTAGAGTAATGCTCCCAGTCTATGGTTGGGTAGTTGAAGTCACCCAATATAATGGTGTTTGGAGAGACCTTCATATTTTCCAGTGTTCTCAGGAAGGCCGAGTGGGGTTCTTGGGTTTGGGAGGGTGGTCTGTAGCAGGCTATAAACTGGAAGGCAGTTTTACCCACTGTTAGCTGCACATGGATAGTCTCTGATGCTTCGTGCTGTGCCACCAACCTGGAGGTGTGGGTATCTTTGATGAATATTGATACTCCCCCTCCTTTTGTGGTTCGGTCCAAGTTTTGGGGCCGAAAAGCATGGTATGAGGTATAACCTCGTAGTGCTGGGGTGCTCTCGAGAGCCTTGAACCAGGTTTCTGTTACTGCACAGATATTGATGTTCTCCATGCTAAGGAGAGTTTTGAGTGCATGCATCTTGAGGTTTAGACTTCTGGAGTTGAGTAGCATTACTCTTAGTTTCTTATCCCTTGTGATACCTATGGAGGTGGGTTTGTCTTTTGAGCCTTGCCTAAAAAAGGCACTATGGGGGTAGCAAGAGCCTTTGCCTATATCCGAAAGCCCAGGGGTGACAGGTGCAAGCCGTCCCTAGCGAAGCATCGTGGCTTGTCGAGCATGTCATCCCAGGCTGACAGGCATTGGATCCCCTTTGAATGACACCAATACTTAAGCCAATTGTTGAAATTGATAATCTTGTCTTCATACTGTGGCATCATTCTTGGTGAGGGTAAGATGCTACTCAAGGTCAGGGTCATACCGGCCTGAGCTACATGCTCAGCGAGCTCCTCTATGTCTCTTTTCATGTAGTCCAGGGAGGTACGTCTCAGGTCACTCACACCAGCATGGACAATGACTGAGTCATATTTGTACTTGTCTTGGAGTGACCTGAGTGCTTGTGTTATGTGGCGGATCCTAGCACCCGATAGGCAGCTCACCGTGGCCTTCTCCTTGTTCAGCCTGGTGAGCGGGACGTCAGTGTGCCTGATGATAGAGTCACCTATTACAAGTGTATCAGGTGTAATGTTTAGCCTTAAGGGCTGTGACTGTTCGGCACACTGGCTTTGTGAGCTATGTGTTGCACGTGTTTTGTTTTGGGGTAGCGGTTGCTTGGGTGTCTGCTTTGGAGGTCTCTGCTGCTTAGGCAGATTTTTATTTAGAGCCTCCAAGTATGTTTTTGTGTGTTTACGTGTTTGTTTTGCTGTCATGGTAGGTCTTTGTGAGACTGGAATTGTAGTGAGTGTGGTTTCCTTCTCCTCCTGACTGGTTACGCCAGTACTGAGTTGAGAGAGCTTAGCCTCCAGTTTGGCCATATGGTTGCATCTCTCACATGTGTTGGAATTTGTTGGGAGGAGGAGAGGGTTGTCTGTGTACTTTAGGCAGTTGTAACATTGCCTCAAGATTCCCAGGTTCACCAGCTGGACCGGAGAGGAGACTGACAACTCACCTTTGGACATGCTAGAATAGTATTGGGAATTCCTTTATAATTGAAAAAAAGGGCCAATGGGGATCAAGTTACTCAAGGAGAGTTTGTGAGGGTGTAGTGCTTTTAATTTTTTAGTGCTGACTTATATAATTGCTTTAGTGAGCAAGTACTAGGCTTTAGCATAGGAATAGGGTGTTTATTATGAGAACTAGATCAGTTCCAAGGCTCAAACCCAAATAAGCGGCACTGCTCGATGTCATGCTATGCACAAAATCATGCAAAGCTGCGCTACAGCGGGTTTTATACAGGCAGACTTGAAAGAGCTAGAAATTGGCCCAAAACAGCCAACAGACTACCAGATTCCTGCGCTGGGAACACTCCTCCAGCGACAGATAGGCTGCTCCAAGCTCCCCACTGCCACTGGTGAACAAAGAAGCCTCCCTCTGTCCAAGAAAGGAAATGGCAACACAGGAACTTTCCAAATGTCCAGAATACAGCAAAGCCTGTATTTGGACTACTCTAGGTCAGGAAAGATGGAAAACAAGGATACATTTTTTTTTTTTTTTTTGCAACAAACAGCAGGAAATTGCAATAAATATGTAACACAGGCTAGTAGGGTTCTGTAGAAATTTCGAGTGCAACGCTGGTGCATCGAGGAGTCAAAATGCATGGTTTGGCTCCTAGTCCATCGTCATGAGTCTCGACTCCTGCAGGGCCAGTTCCAAGGGGCAGAGTATAAGGCAGAGGCTTGGAACCGGTTGGCTCATGAACTCAACAGTGCCACAGGTGTCCCTCGGACTTGTGAGCAGGTCCGTCACCACCATGCAGACCTGAAGAGACAGAAGCAGGACCTACCGATCCAATGGATCCAGGAGGCCTGTCATATGCAAGATACCCCACTACTGAGTAGGTAGCCATGGAATACAGTATGTAAGACATGCTAATATAGTCTAAATAATGGATAGGTATGTCTCAATATCCCTTCATTTACTTCACAGCTGCAGGTGTTCGTGCTGCAAATCAGCAAGCCTATGCAGATAGGCTGCTAAGGCTGCGCCACCAGGCAGGTTAGTAATTATTCTGCATGTATTGTTACATAATATATGTTAGAGAGCATGAAAAAAGTGTTATAGCCCAATAATACAGCTATAAAATGCCCTGAATAAATTCTCTGCATGTACTGTTATATAACATAAGTTAGAGAGCCAGAAATAGAGTGTAATAACCCAGTAATAAAGGTAAAATAAGCCTGGAATACTATCTCTGCATGTACTGTCATAATATAAGTGAGTGAGCCTGAAAAAGAGTGTTTTAACCTATCAATAAAGGTATAATATGTCATGAATAGGTCTTCCGTATGCACTGTAATATCAAATAAAGGAGAGAGCCTGTAGAAAAGAGTGTTTAATGTGATTAATAAAGGTATAATACTTGGAGTGTGTCTGTGTCACTTCCTTTGAAATGTTGTTGTACCCCTGCATGAAATAAATAGTACTGTTGTATAAAGTGCTGTCAACCCACAGTTGTGCAGTCCCATATAAAGTGGATGAAGGAAATGCCAGTAGCTGTGAAGCATATAACAGTCCTCAACAGTTGTTAAATGGCTGTCATGCATATGTAAATCTGGCACATGAGTAGCTTGTCAAGGTGTTCCCCAGAAATGTGAGTGTGCTACATGAAATGTAGGGTTCTGTAGAAATTTGAAAACAACCAGGTGCCAGAAACAAAACAAAACCACAGAGGTACCACTGTTGAGGCAGCAAAGAATGCACTAAATACCAAAAAAATAGCGTACTAAAATTTATTGTCCGCTTTCGTCAGAAGACTTCCTCAGAATAATGACACATTTAAACTTGAACCTTAAATACCATAATTGACAAACAATTAATTAATTAACTTAATTAAACAACCTTGGTTTAAAATGCCTCCTCACTAATTTAAATAAAAAAGGAAGTTGTATCACAATCTTTGTTAACATGACGCTTACGATATTTAAAAAAAAATTTAACATTTATAGCTTCATTTAAACCGGGAGATGTGTCAGATTTCAACTTAATCTGCCAAACAGTCTCCCTTTGCTGTAAATAGTTTTTAAAATCACCATCTCTCATATCTGTCTTACAAATTTCTAACACTGAAAACAAAAACTTTTTAAAAGAAGGACAAACAACAGAGTGTTTGTATAAAGCATTGCTGTCATCTCTATTTTTAATACTGTAAAGATGTTCCCTAATGCGGGTTTTTAAACATCTAGTGGTCATCCCCACATAAAACGCTGGACAGGCGGTACACATACCAATGTAAATTACCCCTTGGGTACAACAATTGGCAAAACCAGGTACTTCTAATGTTCTATCTAATGTTTCAACTGTTATGTATGAACCTTCCGAAATGTACCTACACATATTGCACTGGTGACAACGATGCATACCCTTTTTGTTAGTTTCAATAATATTCTCATCATTATTGTTATATTCCAAAACCCTTTTGAGACTAGAATTATTTCTTAAAACAAAATGTGGTTTGTTCCCCAAAACATCAAAAATATCAGAATTACCTTTAATAACTCTCCAGTTTTTCTCCAGCAAGTGTTGGATATGGTGAATATCTGTACTCATTTCTAAAGAACATATTAAATTAGCATTAATTCCTTTAACTTGTTGCCCAACGTTACCATTCAAAATCAGTTGAGATGTCACATCCAATAACGCTGGGTAATGTGTTGAACGTTTGTTGTAAATATCGGTGCCTGTCTGCACTAATAATTGCTCTCCATACCCCCTTTCCAAAAACATGGAGGTAATAAAATCAAATTCCCAAATTAAATCAGAGTCCCTAGATGTCATGTGACATGCTCTGATAAATTGTCCTCTAGGAATGTTTCTAATATAGAATGTAGAAATTTAACTGAAAATGTCACATGAACACATCCAGATATGTAGATACATAAATATAAAAATAAAATATAACTATGTAGCACTAACATCTGCATCTTGGACAGTTAGTATGTCAGATATAGGTCAGGTATATAATGAACTAGCCAAACCCATTACACAATCTAATGCATGTTTCCTAGTGTAATAATACATGTAGGGGATATACACCTGCAGTCAATAGGAATGTAGTGTAGAGTAAAAGTACTAATAAGATGTTAATGGAGGTTTCTTTTTACACCCTACTCCATGAGCATAAAGAATGCAATTCCACACCTCAATGGGTATGTCTATTCTCAAAACATTTGTTGGGACATATGTCCTATTGTTCTATAAAAATCTGCATTTTCTTTCATGCTTGTGTCCTGTTCAAACAGCACAATCTTGGTGGCCTGTTGCCACCAATCATCCCTGCATGCTGTTGTAATGTCCACTGTCATTCAATATATGCATGTGTTATGGTTGGTTGCTTGCTGTTGTAACACTGGTGTTTTGGGTTAATGGGAATACTACTGCATGCTGCTACAACTAATTTGGAATGCTGTTGTCTATGTTGTAATTAAACACACCTAATCACAGAACGTATGGGAAGGCTGGTCCCAGCGGACCCATCTGTCCCTCCTCAGCTGGCGATTGCACCTGGCACCAGCAGGTCTGGTGTCCAGACCAGACTACCCTCCTCCATTGGTCCTGTGCCACCTTTGGGTGGAAATGCAGCAGGGGATGGGGCTCATCCCCCCTGCAAGCGTGGGCGGAGAAGGGCTACCTGTCATCCTCCAAAGGGTCTGGGTTGTGGTGCGTAGGGAGATCCAGCGTTTAGTCGCTGATCCCCTATGACAGCTCGAGGCGAGAGTGGTGTAACTCATGGGTGAGCCTGCCCCTCCTACGCAGCCCCCAGCACAGCCACCCTTGGGTCTGTGAAGGTTCAGTGGTGACTGCCCATGGGTGGGGATCTCAGTCCCACTGTTACCATCTGTGGGCTCATGGGCTTGTGATTTCCAAACATCCGTTCCTGTCAATTGTGTTCACCCACCCCATGTGTCATACTCCACCCCTGTATGCATCTTGTTTGTCTTGTCTGTTTACCTCCCCAACCTACCTCCCCAAATATACCTACTTCCTCTACCTCACATTCCACTGATGTCAATGTCAATCTGTACCCACAAAAAAATTATGCCCCACACATAGCTGCCCATTTCGCACATATGTCTGCTGGACATGTAAACTGATAATTAGAACTGGCAGTACAACATACTTTGTTGTCCTCAACCCTCTCTCAGGGGTGGAAGGTTTCAAATTTCACTCAAAATTTGTAACATATGCACAGCTGTTGCTGGTAAAGAAATGGGCAGCTATGGACCTTCCCTACACCCATCCTGTACATCCCGAGCTGGTTTCCCTACTGTCTTTCCCTCTTTGTGCCCCCTTTTTCACCACTTTCCTATCTTCTCATTTTCTTTTCTTTCAAAGAAATTAGCACGGGGTTAGTGGGAGTAAGCACTTTTAAGCAGTAGTTAGCAGGTTTGAGCGACTGTGAGCATGTGTGCGCTAAGCTTAGCACCACTAAGCGTCATGCAAACTCACACAATCCTGCTTACAACTGCTTAAAAGTGCCTTAATCACTTTGTATGTCAGGGCTCTTGTTCTGTTCAGCAGCAAAATAAAACACCTCCGTCAGTCTCAAACCTCAGACCTTGGACACACCTGAATGCATGAAGTACCACTAAGCCACAGCAGATATACAATAACATGGTGCTGAAATAAATACATCATGCAAAACAATGAGTGAATGTAAATGAAAAATGGGAAGGCCATAACACAAAGCTTGTTCTGTGTATCTTTACTAGCAACTGTGGAATTGCATTACATGACTGTGATAAGAGAAGCAGCCATTCTATCAGCAAATAGTGTTATTGAGGCACTTTACAACCCCCACACAGTATCATAGCAGGACAAACCCTTGAATATCTGATTAGGGCAGAGCCCATACTTCCTGATTGTGAAACATATTTTAGCTGTGTCCCTCTGAATCCATGTGAAAAGTACTGACGTTAGTCAGAGAGGTGTTGTATTACACAATGAATAATCACAATAATAACAGTAGACACTGCTTGTACTTCGTAAAAGAAGTACAAATCCACATGCACTGCTTCACTCAAGTCTACACTTACTGTCTCTATTAGTTGGAAGGTGTACCTCACTTTTAACTACCTATCCTTGACTCCAAACATATATGTATCTGAGTGTTTCATAGGCCTGGCAGAGGCACAAACACACAGGCATATCAGCTCATCTGCTGTTACACACTCTGCAAACAGCTTTATGTGGACTTCCACAAGCATACCCTCATGTAGGAGTACAACATAGAAATACCAAAGGATCTAGCCATGTACTGGTAGCAACTGACTGTAAAAATGCCATTGTACCAGTGCTGAAAACACCTCTGGGTTGCACAGACAAAGAATAACAGGCCAACATCTGTCTACCATCTGGATAGGTTCACAGCTGGGACCTATGCAGACAGACCACCTGCCTTGATAAACCAACAGGTACACACCAGTCCATTAAGTCCAGTAAGATAACACTCATACAATAAGACATAATGCTCTCTGTATGTCTGCATCCCCCCATATTTTAAATATACATGTGTTTAGGGTCAACCAAGGATGTAGGTAGGCATACTCACTAGTGGAATTGTCCAGTTTACCTGAGACTCCTGTGCTAATGTCAACAATAAAAAGTACACAAACCCTGCAGAAGTGTGTACATCAATATGCACAGTATAATAGTCCACAAACAGTTCATGTGTCAAAAGAATACTTCTCAATAACTACTTTTGTATGGCAGTCAATTACATAAGTAGAAATGAAACTACATACTCACATATATCTTGTGTAAGCATTTGTAGGGGTGACTTAAACACTACACTGAGAGCACTGTACTGGACGTGGCAACAGTCAGGTCTGAGTACAACATGTACATCACTGTCTACATCTCTAGCTTCAGATATAAGAAATATACCAGTAAACCGAAAAAAGTACCCAGTACTCAGCGTCAGTGCAACTGATTTAATAGCAAAGTAACAACACAAATCCAATACGTAGTTGTTTGTAAAACTCCACGTTTCGTCAATAACTTCCTCAGACAAGATACAACATCACAAGACATAAAATCACAATATAAATACTCATGACAAGTTTTAAACTAACCAATGAAATTCTGTGTTCATTGAATATATTAAATACTAATTGAATACGATCCTTCATATCACATCCACTTATTCAAAACAAAATGAACTATAAGTAATCCAGAATGTTTGTAATTCATTAAAACAGTGTAAAGTGTGTATGTAATGTGCAAAAAACAAAACATTAAATCATTGTAGTCACGTAGGTCTGTGAGTTAAAATTAAATATACAATTTATAAATAGTCACTTGTTAAAAACTTTAAAACACATTAGTGAAGTAACACCTCTATCTCCTGGTGTAAACTGGTATTACAATACTCAAACACATAAAACTTTAAAACTTTAAATAGTATATATTAATATACCAAATAGTTAAACTAAGTTAGAAAAATTTTTATATGTATATGTGTGTTAATAATTTATAATTTGGCTGACCTAAGTTTCAATACAGGTTTAAGGGAAATCATGTCATTAATACCAGGATATTTATATGCTTCTAGTACAATCTGCCAATATAGTTCTCTGTATTCAACTAAAGTTTCCCACATTCCCCCTCTAGGGTCTGTTGAAACAACCTCTAAAACAAAGAACCCAAATCTAGCTTCATTACATGTTTGTATATGTTTGTAAAGTGAATTAGTGTCTCGTTTCGTTTTTATCGCATAAAATGTTCAGAATTCTTTGTTTGATTTTCCTTTCACTTTTCCCAATATAAAAAGCGCGTGATTTTTCACATAGAGCAATATAAATAATACCCTTCGTATTACAATTTACAAAGGATTTCACAGTCAATGTTTTGTTCCTAGCTTTCAAATAAATTGATTCTCCTATTTTAAGATGCATACAATAACTACAAGCTCCACATTTAAAAACACCATTTTTCTTTTTCTTGTTCACATCCAGAACCCTGTTGTTGGAACCTCTTTCCAGTAAACTTTTAATAGTTTTACCCTTTTTGTAGATGAATTTAACTTCATTTTCAAAAATATGACCTAAGTCTGAAACTTTAGCAAAATTTTTCCACTCCTTATCAAATATTTTCCTAACAATGCTAGATTGTCCGTCATATATAGTGGAAATCCCTGAACTGAATTCATTGTTACAAATATCCTCTGTACTATTTAATACAGTTTCCTGTGTAGGCTGGCCCAGAATTGGGGCAAATCTACCATTCCTTCCATCACAAACTTCTTGACATATCTCATCAAACAGTTCCACAGGGTATCCTCTGTCTAGGAACATAGTCTTCAATACGTTACACTCTTCTTTAAAATGAGTGTCGTCAGAGGTCATTCTACAAATCCTGACCATTTGTCCCTTTAAAACACTTTTCTTGTGATAAAATGGGTGGGAGCTCGTAAAATGTAAATAGGTGTTTGAAAAGGTGTCTTTTCTGTGTACTCTTGACACAAATGTATTTTCCTCTCTGACAATGTTAATGTCCAAGTAGTTAACTTCATTTGTGTTAAAACAACTAGTAAATTTTAGAAAGTTTGTGGTCTCATTAATGTAATCTACAAACAAGTCAAACTCGTCTTTCGTACCTTTCCACAAAAAACATAAATCATCGAGAAATCTACAGTACAATGTCTATTGATTGTTGTAATCAGGGGTTAGAATGAACTTGTTCTCCCAATATGCCATGATAATGTTGGCGTAAGTTGGTGCACAATGTGCCCCCATAGCCACACCTCTGACTTGTCTGTAATATTCTCCTTCAAAAAATAAAAAGTTGTTTTCAAGAACCACTTCCATAAGCACAAGTATATGGTTCTAAAATCTTTATGAGAGATTTCTTTACAAGTGGGTAACATCTCTTCAAACCACAATAAACCTACTTCATGTGGAATAGATGTAAATAAATCAACAACGTCAAGGGTACCAAAACCTTTTGTTTCACTGTGTATGGAATAGTCCATTTTTCTTAAGAAGTCCCAAGAATCTTTTAAAATATTATTATTTTCATTTACTAACTTTTTAATCTTACAATCAATGTATTTTGCCAATGGTGCTGTTACTGAACCTTCAGAAGAGACAATTGCTCTAAGTGGAGGATCGTTTATGTCCTTATGCACCTTGGGGATACCGAAAATGGAAGGTATTTTGGGTTTTTCTACATGTAAAAAATTGTAAGTTTTTAAATCGATAGACCCCTCAAGTAGCAAATCATTCAGTAGAATACTGATTTTTTTGTATGCAATGTTTATCTAATTTATAGAAATTCTAGTATATTTGTTTGTGTCATTCAATATTTCATGCATTTTACCCTCATATAATATGTGGTCCATCAACACAACCCCCCCTCCCTTGTCGGGTTTCATAACTCTGAGATCCCTGTTTTTGCTAAGATTTTCAAGGATTTCTTCTTCCTTGTCATTTAAGTTGGAATGCACTGTGTGCTTACGTAAAGATTTCCTTAATTCATTTTCCAGTCCAAGCTCAAAGTTTTTCAACTGGGGATGCAAAGGGGGATTAAATGTACTCTTGCGGGTCAAGTTGTCAGCAGGGGCATTTAAATGTCTACCCTTAAAAAATATCTCCAAATTCTTCTTCCTTATGAATAATTTAATATCCACTAAAAGTTTAAAAACATCTGTCTTTTTTTGAGGTATGAAACCAAACCCTTTTGAAAATAAGTCAAAAAATGTTTTAGTAAGAGTAATTTTAGAATAGTTAAATATGTTAAAACCTTTAAAAGTCCACTTACAACCATCAATAACCATGTCTTCTGTTATCTCCAATTTTCCTGTCTCGGTGCAGGGGGTGCCCATCCCCTCCCCCTGTAGTTTTTTGAGTTGTAAGCTACTGGTTCTTTTTGCATTAATCTTTCAGACCTACGTAGTATAGGGAATTCATCAGTATTTGTGTCAGTTTCCTCATGTAGTGTAGTTTCATGTTGCAGTGTATTGTCTGCAGTCATGTAGTAGTTGTCAAAATTCCTCCTACCCCATAATTTAGGTTTAGGGTAGTGGGTGTTAGTATTGTATTCACCTATGTCCCTCTCAATTTTATTATACTTCCTATTCTGTACTTCAGTGCATTTTAATTCAATGTCTTTCAGTAATCTCTTGTATTTGTCCCTTTGTTCTTCTATAGTGAACATTAAATCATTGACAATAGCCTTATTAAGTCTCTTTATAATAACGTACATTTTCTCCATGTCACACTCATTATTAGAAATAATAGCTCTCATAATTGAGAAACCACAATCATCAAAGGCTTTGATTAAAGTCCTGTGAAAGAAATATACCAACCTTCTGACTGAAACAACAGTGTACACAGCAAACAAGCATGGGCCCCACTCTGGAAATCTGAAAGGGCTACACCTACAAAACTTAGTATTTTATAGCATTGGGTTGCCATGACAGTGAGTACTGCAATTACCACACAGCAGGCTGTATGCATTTACCAAATTCTGTGCACCAACTGGTGCAGAGGGTATCACATGCACATGTGCTGATACCTATAAAAGCAGACTGTACTTGCTATCCCCACATGCAATCATTACATTGCACCTGATACAGCTTCACAGAACTTGTGTCTGAGTAAATAGGAGTTATTACTTAATAACGCAAAAGTTTAATTGAGTAAGGATACTCTAGTGAATCATCCACCAAAATATTAATTAAGTAAAAAAAACAAAACATAATTAATAAGAAAGGGAATTACGTAGAAGCTATCTCTACTTAGGCAACACAAAAAAAAAATAAATTGTCCAAAAAAACAGACGGACCTGAAAGTGACAAACAGGTATGTGACAGAAATGTGATTACTGGCAAGTAGTGGATGTTTATGAAGAGTACTGTACATACTCTGAAACATGCATATGTGCAGCAGTAGGTATGTATGCATTGATGCCATGCATGATTACCGCCATAGACAAATTAGTGTGTAGCTGTGTGCAGTGGGACATAACTGTGACTTATGTAGCTCAGCATTTAATGTCAAACATCCAATCATGTCATCTATGTTTTGTACAGTACTGTGTATAATGGCTGTCTGGGGGAGTAGTGCAAACAGCTATATAAACATGGATGTGACAGAGTAGCACATGCATGATAGTCATATAATGTGTAGCTTAGCATTGGTAACTGCTGTACCAGGCTAGTATAGTAATCTAGCATTAACAGCTATAAATACTCCCTGCAATATTACTGCCATGCACACATGTGACAACTGTTCATGTTGCAAAAAGGCTCAACAGGTCATCTGTGAGGTCTACAGACATACAACAGTGTGCACCTTGTGTGTATGGTACACACATATGTAGAGATAGTTATGTGTCAGATATATTAGCATCTTAACATGTGCATAGAGCAAGGTACACACTGCAACTGTTTGTGAAGGGTGGACATATATATATGTTGGTGAATGTTGTTATGTGCATATTTCCATGTAGGTTGTAGTGTGTGGCAAACAAGACAGCATACAGTGCTGGTATATGACATGTGGTGTTTAAATGCTGTGGGTATGATTTGCTAAGTTTATAATCTTCCAGACAGGGAGTCCTGTTAAAGATACATGGCCTGAGAATACCCTCAATGCATTCTGCACAAGACTGTGCAAAACTGTTACATAACTGTATCTCTCTCAACCCTTGCATAATTGATATTCCCACCATGAAAGGTGGACTGTATATGTGCCTACATGTAAATCTATATTGATACCAATGGATTTTCATATGTACGCTCAAGCTCAATGTTGTAAATGTATTGCCGTCTCTTTTGTTAAAAACCCTGTACCCATTAACTACCACATAGGTGGTAGTCTACTCAACACCAAAACTGTGATAAGAGACCATGGGACACAGGTGGACAATAGTGTTCCTTTTGATAATCACAGTGCCACAGTAGTCATGTAAACTGTGTATGGTCCACATGTCATCACAAAAGGTGTGTCATACATGTAATGAGAGGTCAGTGTTCCACTCTACTCATCATTCATAAAACCCATCATAGAGTACAATGGGCATTTTGGAATGTACCTCAGAAGACATCTACAGCAACTGTAGACACCAGGCACAAACACCACAAAGAGTATTACCAGACTCAAACAGATGCCCCATGCAGACTGTCTTCCAAAACCACAGCTACACTGTGTGGCATACCACCCACCCAGACCCAACCTCTGCCTAACATACAAAGCTATGCCAAACCCACAGGTATTGGACATGCTCCATGTCAACAGATCAAAATCCCTACAAGCTACACACTGTACTGATCTCAACCTTGTAATGTCAAAAAGCAGAACATGCTGGAGTGGTACATTATCATCTCAGACACATACCATACTCTGGAACTAACCACCTATCAAGAGCAAAGAAAGGTCCTCATTAGCAGTCATCATGAATAATCATGATGAATGGATGTGACATAGGAAATACAACCTGGGAAGCACCTCTGTGACTCTGCATGGCAGGGGCACATGAACTGAAATTACATGGGTGTTGAAGGGCAGGGTACCATATGGCTAGGCTTCTATAGGCCCTACGTCTAATAGCCTATGAGCTACATATGACCTGATACACACACGCATGTACATGTTGCATTAATTGCTATGTGAGGTTGACTGAGTGTGATGGTGAATGTGTAGGTGAATGTGTCAACGTTGTGTATATGTGTGATAGCCTAGTGGGAAACTGTTCATATCATGGTATGTAGTGTTGTAGCTCTGATCCCTGCAAAAGATATGTATGCTATTGCTAGGCAGCTAAAGCAATATGGTATACGGTGTGACATAGTCCCATGGTGTTGACTGGAGTGTGCCATTGTAGGTTAAAGCAGTACATGTTTGCACATTGATTGTTGACACTAGTGACTATAAATCCTGTATGTACTATAGTACTACCTGAAGCTGTAGGCCTAAACAGCACAGTATGGTGTATATCCACATTGCTTTGAAACACTGTTTTGTTTGTTACCTGTAGTCCCCACACATTACATACCTCAGGCAGGAGGTTTTGTAAGTGCTGACACACAGTACTGTATGGTACACAGGTAAAGCTCATCTGGGTTGCCATACCTTTGTGTATTGTAGGTATGTCTAATGTGTGTGTGGGTATGCCTGTAACATGGCCTGGGTTGTATGTGCGTTACAGGATATAAGTGCATATCTAGCAACATGTATAGTGTAGTACAGCAGTATGCCACCTATATTGATGAATGTGCACATATGTTACTTAGGGGTTTGCTATCAGCAAGTAGTGTGGTGTACTGGTAGTACTGTAACTGTACTTTACAATCATTTCAATGGATGACAAATTTCTGTATGCATTAGCTTCATAAATACCTCCTGTGGCTAGGTGGTGCATTGTGTCACATACAGTGTGCCATGTGCTGTTGTATAGTCTTACATACTGGTTTCAGTTTGTTGCTGTGCAGAACATGGTTTAATATATAGAACGTGCCAGGCACTGTCAGGCAGTTGTGGGTTGAGCACTGATGTATGGGATTAAAAGTGTGTATCTACTGACAGCCAATAGGTTGCTATATATGTCATTTCATTGATATCTGTCCTTTAGAATGTTAAGTGTGCCACAAGACTTGCTCACAATAATTGTTTTATTTTCTTACAGGGACATGTCTCATCATCGCAACCCTGCCTATTCCCATGTCTCATCATCGCAACCCTGCCTATTCCCCTGAAGAGGAGGAATTAATCACATCTACACTATTACAACATCACACCCTGCTGTTTCCAGAACCAGCCAGGACCAGCATGAGCGTACTGCACTGTGGCAGGATGTTGTCCGTTGGGTTAATGACGTAGGCATGCATAACCGGACTTATGAGCAGGTACACCATCACTGCAGTGATTTAATCAGACATGTCCGGCAGCATGCCGCTGATGTCCGCAGACAACAGCTTGCCACAGGTGGTGGTGCAGCATCACATCCGCCCCTCACCAGAGTGGAAGAGCTGCTCCACAGCGTGGTGGCTCCTGGCCAACCACTACAACAAACATGTGTCATCATGGAGGCCGGAGTCACCCAGCAAGTTGACTGTGAGCGTGCAGGTAACATGCCATATCTGTAGACTACTGTTAGCTCAATTGTTAGAACATGCATATGACAGATGTGTATTGTGTATTTGGAAGAAGTGGAGCCTGGTGTTGTGCAATACTGATAATTTTGAGCATAATCTGTATGCCTGTGACTGTCAACCATTGTACTACTGTAAAATTGCAAAGTCACAGCAGCAATGCCACAGTTGTTGACACTGACAAACTGTCTCATATCCTTGTAGGTCCCTCTGGTGTGACAGCAAGACAGCAGACCCATGCTGGTGAGTGTTCTACATTTCATATGGCAAATAACATGTGCATGTCATGGGTGAGTTTTAGGCCATTTACACATGTACAACACCTACACATAATGCATGCTCTGCAAGTTTCCTGTGGGACTATGCACATCCCAGTAGCATGAGTGGCTGCCTCAAGCATATGCTATACACAGAGCATCCCAAACCATTGTGGTACAATGTAGTGGACATTGTATAGGCAGAGTCAATACACATGCACACAACATACACCACCTTGTCATACTCAGTGCATGTTAATATGATACACATAGCGTATGTTGACACCTGCTGTACGGTCAGGCTCCAGTACCCCAAATGTCATCCAAACAGCGCACAAACTATACCTGAGGGGTAGAGGCTTATCATGGGCCATTGCAAAACTCTTCAACAAACAAGACATTCATGTTAGGCAATGCTCCCTATTGAACACCTTACATACCCATGTAACAACTGCCTGTGAAATGGTTAATGTAGCCACAGTGCAGCAGTTCAGGTACAGCAAGATTGTTGCCAGTGTGGCACATATTAGTGGCCTTGAGTGACCACATGGTGCTGCCTGATGATGGCTCATGGTACTACACTACATAAAGTTACAGTAACTACAGTACAATACATAGCATTTATTGCTATACACCTGAAAGTTGTGTGCATCCAGCCATGGTATGTATACCTGTGAGTGATGGTGCACAGGATATTGAAAAGCATGTAATACTTGCACAGCAATGTTGTGTCCATGTACACATTGTGTTCCAGGGTGAGGCCAATCATTGAACAACACACATGCATCAAACACATGTAAACTGTTATTAACAAGGACTATCTACACTCGCACTGCATGCTGTTGAGCAACACACATCTTGCATGCTGACACGTGTGATAGGACTCTTTGGCTTGTGATACTGTACTCCACCATCAACCACTAATGGGTATGTTCTGGATTGCTGTTGGTGTGTGTGTGTGTGTGTGTGTGTGTGTGTGTGTGTGTGTGTGTGTCTACATTAGTGGGTAGTGTATTTGTGTTCATGTGTGCATGTGTGCATGTGTTCATGTGTGCATGTGTGCATGTGTACATGTGTTCATGTGTTCATGTGTTCATGTGTGCATGTGTGCATGTGTGCATGTGTTCATGTGTTCATGTGTGCATGTGTACATGTGTTCATGTGTGTTCGTGTGTGCATGTGGGCATGTGTGCATGTGTTCATGTGTTCATGTGTGCATGTGTGCATGTGTTCATGTGTTCATGTGTGCATATGTGCATGTGTGCATGTGTGCTTCCTGTCTCCCTCTCACAGGTGCTGAGGTTGTGTTGGTTGAGTGCAGCAGGGAACCTGAAGACACTGCCACAAATAGTGTAGATGATGAAACATGTGTTGTGGCACGGGCAGGTTTGACAGGGTCTGCAGTTGTTCAGCCAATCGACAGTACACAGCTTTCCACACCATCTATGCGCACATTCATACTGCCAATACATCCCTCATCACCAATGGCCTTAGCTGAGGGACAGCATACAGTAGGCATTGACCAGGATAGTGTGGTATCTATGGCACATGCAACCTCTCACAGCAGCCATACCCAGAATCCTGGGATGGTACCACATAGGCGGATGTCCAGGGGTTCTTGTGGGAGCACCGCTGGTTGTAATGCCCCTGGCAGATGTGCCTCCACAGGTCTCACAACCTCAGGTATGTTCTGGGCTGTAATGCAGGCACAGGCACGTATGGAACAGTACACCAGACAGGGACTGAGGGCACAGAGGGCCCATAACACCGCTATCAATGACAGTATCTGTGACCTTGCAGGTGCAGTGCATCACTACACCGAGGTCATTGATAGACGTTGGGGGGAGATATTAGATGTCCTCCGCAATTTAATGTCCATGTGCCAGGACAGTGCAGGACAGCCGAGACGTTGACGTGGATGTATGCCAGCAACATCATCAGCTGGCAGTCATCGCAGATGACACACAAGTCACAACCACTCCCGTAGTGGTATAACCAGCTCCAGCAATGTTGGAGCAGGGCTGTCAATAGACCATCATAGAAGACCACGTGCATGTGGCTCTGGCCAGTCCCAGCAGGGACATGGGTCCAGTCGACATGCCTCTGCCTCTGATGATAGTACCCAGACTGGCTTAGTACCCGATACTGTCCGTTGCACCCCTGCCAGGCATAGGTACTCTGTCCGTGGCCGGAGACAGTGATCTGTACAGCCTGACATTTGCCACTTGGCTGATGTGTGTAGTTTTGGCAGCATGTGGTGGTGAGTGGACAGTACATGTGTGATGTGTGCAGTACAGATTTGCAGGCATACATTTGTGAACATGGTGGAGGTGCACAGTCTGCATGTACATGCATAGTGGACACATGAGTAGGGTGACATGCCCTGTATTACACAGTGTGAAGACTTCATTGTTTCTATTGGTGACCAGTATGCATTTTAATACACATATGTTTTATGTTGGGTACACATGTCTGTATGACATGGTTTGACACTATGCTGTGGGTGATACTGTTACTATCTGTCATTGGTTTGCATTCTGGTAGTATACACAACCTCAACAGCCTGACCATGACCAATCATTAGATGATGTCTTGACAACTGACACACAGATGTAGGAAACTCATTAGCATTTGGATCCGTCCAGTACTGTACTATACCAGTAACCAGTGGTATTGACCACCACCCATTCCTGGGACCACTCCTGTCTTTCATATAACCCTCTTAGGTGCAAGCAAACACACTAGGGATATGTCCATCCACATCTGGAAATGCATACAGTGGCCTACAATGCATTCTCCGGATGAGTCACTTATCCTCCACAAGGGTATCATACAGACAGATACCTGTTGTCCAACCCATGCTGTAAAGCTGTAAGCCAAATATAGCATAGTCATCCACATTTACTAAACATAATATCCCGACAGTACCACATAGGTAGTAGCTCTAAACATGTAGAACTGGTACCGATGTGTACATACATCCAAGTGTTATGTCATCTGTCCTTTAGTATTCACATTTCCATTGGTATTCTGAAGCCCCTCTGTGTATCACATAACCAATAAGGGGTCTGTATGAATATCCACAAAGTTGTTGTACACCTATAATGAATGTCCATTATTGACAGACTTTGTTGTGTTTGAACTGTCTGAAATATACCCAAGGCATGACCCCTCACTCACACTATTCTATAGAAACTGTCATGGGTGTGTGTGACACAGATGACCTAGGCCACAGATCACTACAGTGGCTGGCCTTGTCACAAACATACATATGCGACCGAAGGTCTGAGAAGCAGCAGCACAATCTGTCATAGGTAACAGATGTATTCATGTAGAAAGCAGGCTTCACACATATGAACTAATTGAGGTCACATGTACATATATGTATTTGCCACACAGATACCTGAAGTGTGCAATGCACATACTGTTGTTATACTGATATGTCATACAGTAGTAAAAGCTAAGCACACAGCACATTGACCAATAGTATCACACACACACACACACACACACACACACACACACACACACACACACACACACACACACACACACACACGCACACAGCAATTGTTATGTTGTGCTACTACAGAGATACGCATTAACACAACGCGCTATATGCTTTACTGGGGGCTTTCATTTCCACTGCTATATTTGTAGGATGCTGACATTATCAGACTTGACAAACAGGAATGTAATACTTTAAAAGGTGTTTTCCTAGTTTCCAAAAAGGGCAATACTCTCAGAGGAAATCACACAGAAACATACACCCCCCACACACACTCAGCAATTGCAGGATTCAAATCCATACTGAACTATGTTATGATACTAGAAAGATACGCATTAACATGATGCTCTATATGATTTACTGGGAGTTTTCATTTCCACTGGTATATTTGTAGGATGCTGACATCATCAGACTTGCCAAACAGGAATGTAACACTTTTAAGGTGTTTTTCTAGTCTCCAAAAAGAGCAATACTCTCAGAGGAAATCACACAGAAACATACCACACACACACACACACACACACACACACACACACACACACACACACACACACACACACACACACACTCAGCAATTGCAGGATTTAAACCCCTACATAATAAGATTTTCCAGAATCAAAGCACAACCCTCCCCATGGCTACAGAAAACCACTAAGTCAGAAATGAAAAACAGGGATAAAGCCTGGGAGCACTGGCACAAAACCAAAACCCCCTCAGCTAGACAGAAATTCCTAGAACTACAGAATAGATTCAAAAAGCTAAGAAAACAGGACAAATTCCAATACTACCAGTCTGCCCTAGACTCCTCACAACACAGCCCCAAACAATTCTGGTCCTCCATAAACTCTATCCTCCACCCAGGTAAAGTCAGTACCCCTCCTCCTAACATCCCTCACTCCTCAGAAAATATTGCTACCTCATTCAACACACAATTCACCCAAACCATACTATCACTAGCAAAACAACACAACCCCCCTACCCTCCAACCCACACCTTCAACTAGTAATCTCCACACTGCCTTCTCTTTTTCTCCTGTACCTACCTCCAACATAAAAAAACTCTTAACTAAACTTAAACCCACCAAATTAGCAGCAGACAACCTCCCAAGTGAATACCTACAAATCACAGCTGATGCTCTGGCCTACCCAGTATCCATCTTGATTAACCAATCTCTGTCAGAAAGTTACGTTCCCACACTGTGGAAAGTATCACATATAATTCCCCTCCACAAAGGCGGACCCTCCGCAGAACTAACCAATTACTGCCCCATAGCTATTCTCTCCCAACTCTCCAAAATACTACAGAGATGCATACACTCTCAGGTCTCAGACTACCTCCTTACTAACAACCTCCTTTCCAGTACTCAGCATGGTTTCTGACCAAACCATAGCACCACCACTGCCTTACTCTCCTTTACTAACACTATCCTTCAGCATAAAAGCAATGGCTATCTCTCCTCTGCTACTTTCCTAGACCTATCTAAAGCATTTGACATGGTCCCATGCAAACAACTCATCTCTGTCTTCAATAACCTATCCTTTTCTCAAACAATCACCAACTGGTTTCAGAGTTACCTGTCTGACCGCCAACAATCCGTTGTATGGCAGAAATGCATATCTCCCCAACTACCTGTCTCCATAGGGGTTCCCCAAGGATCCATCCTTGGACCCCTACTCTTCTCTGTTTACACCAATAATCTAGCCTCTGCCACCAAACATGGCACACTCATACAATACACAGATGACTCGACCATCATATGCTCAGCCCAGTCCCTACCAAAACTGCAAAAAGTCACACAGGAAGCCTTTTCCTCTGTTGAAACATGGTTACCCAATGCCCAATTAATACTCAACCCAAACAAAACTAAACTACTCATCTTCCAACCCACCAAACATACTCAAAATAACTCTCACTTTAACATCACAGCAAAAGACAACACCACTATATACTCACCAAATTGCTAGGAGTGGAAATAGACAATAAACTAAAATTTGACATTCACATATCCATGATCATAAAAAAGTCCACAAATAAACTAGGAGCATTATACAGAAATAAGCAATTTCTCACCAAATCAGCAAAGATTTCAGTAGCAAACTCCCACCTTATCTCCACCCTACTTTATGCCTCTCTAATATATACCAACCTAAGGCAATGTGATCTAAACAAGCTAGAGACCTGCTACAACAAAATCACCAAATTCGCCACAGGGGCATCCTACCATAGTCACCACTGTCTCTCACTTGCTGAATTGGGTTGGCTTGAACTCCCTCACCTCCTTCAGTGGTATCAACTCTCACTCACCCACAAACTAGTAAACCATCCACTAAATGTCCCATCCCTCCAGAATCTACTCCAACCCTATCGCACCACTAGACCACTAAGATCCAGCAACAAAAATCACTTGCAGATCACTAAAGCCAATAACTCTGCTGGTGAAGCACTATTCTCTTGCACCATAGCCAAATTATAGAACTCACTCCCACTAACAATTACCTCTGTACCATCATGCACCCACTTCAAAACTTTACTAAAAGCGCACCTAAAAACATGCTGGCTATGCCCTTGCAACTCCCACTCTAATATCATCCACCCCATCCAATCACTACCTTTCTTTCAACTCCACTAACTACCTTGATTATAGCAAGCTCAGATGCTCATAAGCCTAGTACTTATTATACAGCAGGAACTTCTCATTGTAACATTTGTTAATGTCTGTTATGTACTTCACAGATAAAGATTCTATTTGTCTACTGATGTACTATGTTCTTCATCTGTAAATATGTTGTAAGTAATTGCTATATTAAATTGTTAATCACTATGTAATCCAATGTAACTACTGTCTGTTTATTTTACTGTGGAGCTTTTCTCCCCAGGCCTCCACTGAAAATGGACCTACGTCCAGTCGGACACTCCCGGTCAACAAATTTAAATAAAATAAAATAATAAAAATAAAATAAGCTATGTTATGATACTAAAGAGATACACATTAACATGACACGCTATGTGCTTTACTTGGAGTTTTCATTTACACTGCTATATTTGTGGGATGCTGACATCATCAGACTACACATGGTAATGTGTGTGCACTTAGTTTTATGCAATCCCAGGACTGAGACATGGGGGACAGCAGGTGTTAACAGCTTGAACAGGACTCTACAATTCTTACCTTGTGTGATCTATCTGTGGCCCAATTGCCAATCCATATGATGGCAATACATATTTATGCACAGGTTATTTGATCTTGTGGATACAATATGTGTCTGGGATGTTGGAAAAGACCTATTCTAAGTGTATGTGGGACGTGTGTAGCTCATTTCATTCATGTATGTCCTGGGTGGCTGCCTTGCGAACAGTCTAGCAGGTTTGGCAAACATGATCTGCCCATGAACAGTCCAACGTTGGTAGGGTTGTGTGTTTATAGGCTTCCAATAGCTCTGTTTCTGACTTCAGTCCTGATGGACTCCATGGACTTGCAGATCAGACTTCATCGGCTTATAAGACTATAGGTCCCATGGTCTGTTGTGCACCAACACTTGTGTAGTGTGTCATATGTTGCTGTAACCCATTCAACAGTTTCATATCCTGTAGAGAGGGTGAGGCTCAACAGACTGTTCAGGTGCAGGGTCTGTTTCCTCTGCAGTTCACTTATGACACATATAGGGACACAATGTAATCCAACTGATGCCATGTTTTCAGCTTTGGAAGGAGCTGGTTACCCATTCTACATGTGATATCTCCTGGTATGATGATAGGGCCTTTTGTCAGTGGGAGGTGGGTATGTATGTATGGGCCTGTCTGACAGGATGTTGGCATTGTCAGTCATTTACAGTTGGCCCTGACTCAGGACATATATGAGTGTACATTGCTATTTATGACATAGCTGAAGGTAGTGTCATGGTTCTGTATGGACTCCTTCACAGATAATCTTTCCATGACCTGGATTGGATAGTGTTTGCAGTGCACATTGTTTATTGATGATACTGATTTTGGAGTTTTTTTCTTTGCTTTTCAACTTTCTATGACCAACCGAAGTATCTGCAGTACATATTTGATTATGACAGGGTTACAATATATTGTATATGTGTCTGTTGTCATATCACTGTGTGCACAAGTCAAGATTGATGAATTGTGAAAGGTTCCTGGGTTAACACATGCAACTGCCTGATATGTTTGGCCCACTGCTGTACTCACACATGGCCTAAGTGTGTGAGCATGCCCAGTTTGGCCTTTCAGTATGTTGTTGCCTGACAGTTGCCTCATTTATTCAAGTGTGTGGGTATGCCCAGTGTGACCTTTCAGTATGTTGCTGTGTGAAGTCCACTACATTTGTTGATGTGTGTGAACATGCCCAATATTAACATTTATACTATACGTGTGTTGTAAATCGAGCTGTATTTTTAATGCAGGGCTCACATTTGTGTCATAACTCTACAGGGATGCTGTGCCTGTGGGGTTTCTAGGAGACACTTTGCATAGGCTTATCAACATTTATTCCTAAAGGCTGACCAGTGAAATACTGTCATGGTTTAGTGGTTCAGTACTGTGACTATAGTGCAGGGGTTTGAGGACTGTCACTGCTTCATATCTTCATACTGGGCAGACCAGACTGCTTAAGGACCAGTAAAGCAAATATGACCATGTTTACCTGCTTTTGCTCAACTATGCCCAACTTTGACCAAACTTGCACTACATTGCTCAGCGTTAACCAACATTGCTGAATGCTGCGCAATATTGCTCAACATTGCCCAAAGTTGTGCTACTTAGTGTGTGCAATTTTGTTTACATATACTAAATAGTGGTAAAAGCTGTTTAGCACTGCTTTATATTGCTTAACACATGGCAATAATGCCTCAGGTGGTGCTGCAGGGCTGCCTATGTCGGATGCACATATTACACTCCCTATACATGCTTGAAAACAGGTAGTGTCAAGTTAGGCATCCCTTTTACTATATGTGCGAGTCAGAGAGAGGTATCATTTCCAGGGTTCCTACTGAGCCAGTGTATATGCTATGCATTGCCTCTTTGCCAAGGCCAAAGCATACTGGGCACACCTCCTTCTGCCTACTGGGGCAGGCTCAGGTTGTTCCTTCGAGTCATGCTCTGCCTGTGATGGCCTTAGCAATGGTGGGGGGCTGTTTGGCCCGGCCCTATGCTGCTCCTGCTGCAGCTGTTTTCGTAGGATCATATTATGTAGCATAGCACATACCATGACTATTTGGGTACATGTAGTTGGTGAGTACTGCAAGGCTCCACCAGATGTGTCCAGGCACTGGAACCGTGACTTGAGCAGCCCAAACACATGCTCGATTACATTTCTTGTTTGTAAGTGTGCCTCATTATGGTGTTCCTGTTCAGGTGTGTGTGCATTTCTGAAGGGTGTCATCAGCCACAGCTCCAGTGCATATTCAGCATCCCCCACTAGGTGACCATGAGGGATGTCCCCATTAGCAAATGTCTGGTATAGCTGTGTCAAATGCCAGATATGGGAATCATGGTAGCTTCCAGGGCAGCCAGCACACACATTCACTATTATGCCCTGGGCATCACACATGACTTGGCAGTTGATGGAGGGGAAACCCTTCCTGTTAAAGTAGACCCTACCCCGCTCACCAGCTGGTGCTTTGATGCGTATTTGTGTGCAGTCTGTTGCACCCACTACCTCAGGGTATTTCGCTATTTGCTGGAAAAGACGCATATTGCTGGCCAATACCTCATGGGATTTGGGAAATATACATGATCACTGATATGTGCTGACATGGCATTCAGGAACTGGTGAAGTACCCTGGATGCTGATGCCTGTGAAATCCCCATCATATCACCATTTGATTTCTGGAAGGTACCTCTTGCTAGTATTCTTAGGCCATCACATGCCTTGGTTTCCACTGGGATGGGTTCCCCTCTGTTGGTTCTGTATGTGAGGCATGGCCTACACAGCTCAACAATTTGCTGCAAGAGGTCTCTGTCCACTCTATAGTGCTCAATTATCTCCAGCTCTTGTAGCCCCTGGTAGGCTACCCTGGGCCTGTACACTTTTCTCCATCTCCTCACTGTGTGTTGCTCAGCAGCATTCACATTGTCACCACCCTCAGCATGTTGCGTATGTCGCTTTATAACATCAATGGCAGCCCCTAACATTTCTTTGTCTCAATAAAGCTTTTTCAGTTTTCACTTCTATTAGCTTACTGCAGTGTTGCAGTGTCTCTGAGAAAAACATAGTGGAAAGTTGTTTGCAGAGTTTTAAGTGCTGGGCTGGGCTAGTGTACTGCCTGGGTAATTGGCTGATTCGTATTGTTACCACCTGCTAGCTCTGCTAGTTCTCCTTGGTTAACTTCCTACTATTTGTTGTGCTTCCTTTTCCCTTTCTGTTTCCACAGGGGGCAGCACAGCACAAACAAGCGCAAACACATGCACACCAGCTCACATGCGTGCACACATGCTTACACGGCCTAACACTTGCTGACTCCAGCTTAAACACATGCACACAGGCGCAAACACGCTTACACAGGTTTCAACAACCTTACACTTGCTTACTCCAGCTTAAACTCGCACACACAGGTGCACACGTGCGCACACAGTCTTACTCGGTTTTACAGGCGTGCAAATATGCGCATACACGTTGCAGGCACTTCTACAAGAAACTTTAGTGTTATCCACAGCATACACCTTCAATTTCTTGCCTTTTGCTAGGATACCTGTTGACACGCATCTTCCAGTGATGGGTAACTAACAGCAAACAGATGCCACTCTGCTCCAATGAGCTTAAATTCTTTCATACATACCCCGTTCATGATGTCACCTATCTTCTACTCTGATACTCCTCTTATCCTACTCTTACACTCTATGGACTTTGCTCATTTGCCATGTGAAATTGGGATTCACTATCCTTACCCTCATTTGCATAAGACAGCCTACTAATGCTTGCTTACATCTCTTAGACTGAGCTCCCCCCCTTAGCAACCTCTACTCAGTAGCCATGTTGTCTTCAGCCTGCCATTCACTTGCATGGCAGATGTATATTTATAATAATATGCCTATTTTTGGATTTTATTTTTGGGGGGTTTTTACAGAGCAGTACATTTGTGCAACATTGCACTACGCTTAAACTCTGGAGATCATGGTAAAAAAAAATATTAATTTTTTTTTTGCAACAGGTAGAATTGCCAATGGCCATATATTTGGCCATTGGCATGCTTCTTCAACTGGATGCATCCTTTATTTGGAGCTGTCACGGCTCAGTTTTGCTATTTGCAGAATGGTACTCAGTTGACAACCGAGTACATTTATGCACATAACACTACTCTTACTCGGACAGGTTAGGGTTTCCTGGATTGCAAATTTACCTAATTTGCATAACTTTCTGCAGCAAATGAAGAACTTTGCATATCCTAGCCCTGTCCGTGTAAGAGGAGTTTTAGGAGCTCTCTTGCACACCCCTGCCAGCTGTTCCTGGATCGCTCGGCAGACATGTTGGCTGCATGGAGCCTTACTCTACTCTTAGACTCCGTGCAAGCCTTTGTGAATCCGGCCCTGTGTGTATTCTGACTGAGAGTTCCACTCAAACAATTCAAAATATAAAGTGATAAGTATATTTTTTGGGGAACTTCTTTCTAAGTTCTGCATCATCCTAATTTTTTTTTGCTTGATAGATTTAGATATATTTATTTGCTGGCTTCTGGACTGATCTGATACTGCTGTTTTGTCCCTCCTTTATTCTTGCTGTGTTAAATACCGGTTTAACAACTTATTTTGTGTCTTATCTGACTGTCTCAAGACTTGCTAGTATAGTTAATATTCACTGTTGTAAACCTCTGCATTATCACTCTGAAACAGAGGCTCTTAACTGTAACCTGCCCAAGCAACAAAGACCTCTGAAGCTGAAACGCAAACAAACACCAGTCACAACCAATGTGTCACATAGTTCACAACACCAGTGTGCCACCCAGCAACAGCCCCTAAGGCAAGACAATGCACCTAACACTTTAGTCATAGGTGACTCTATAGTCTGGCACACTGATGTCCCTCTCACCAGGTTGAATAAGGAGAAAATTACAGTCAGCTGCCTGTTGGGTGCCAGGATCCGCCACATAACGCCTGCACTCGTCACTCCACAACAAGTACAAATATGACTCTGTCATTGTCCATGTTGGAGTGAATGACTTGAGACGTACCTCCCTGGACTACATGAAAAGAGACATGGAAGAGCTCTCGGATCATGTGGCCCAGGCAGGTATGACCCTAGCCCTGAGTAGCATCCTGCCTTCGCCCAGAATGATACCACAATATAAGGATAAAATGATTGACTTCAACAATTGGCTAAGCTTATGGTGTCATTCAAAGGGGATCCAGTATCTGTCTGCCTGGGATGACATGATTGGCAGACCACGATGCTTTGCCAGAGATGGTCTGCACCTGTTGCCCCAGGGATTCAGGTTACTGGCTAAGGCTCTTGCCACCCTATAGTGCCTTTTATAGGCAAACTTCAATGGACAAAACCACCACCGTAACAGGTACAAGCATGCAAAATCTGAAGGTAATGCTACTCAATGCTAGAAGTCTAAACCTCAAAATGCACTCTCTCGAGGCACTCCTAAAAATGGAGAACATCGATATCTGTGCAGTAACTGAGACCTGGTTCAAGGCTCCAGAGAGCATCCCTGCAATACCAGGCTACAACTCTTACCACACTTTTCAGCCACCAAACCAGGGCCGAAACACTAAAGGTGGAGGAGTGTCAATATTCACCAAGGATATTCACACCACCAGGCTAGTTGGCCAACACAATGTGTCTGAAATTCTCTAAGTGCAACTAACACTAGGTAAGACTGCAATCCAAATTGTAGCTTGCTACAGATCCCCCACCATACCCCAAGATTCTCACTACACCTTTCTAAACATACTGGAAAACATTAAGATAGAACCAAACACCCTAATACTGGGTGATTTTAACTACCCTGCCATTAACTGGGAAAACTACTCATGTCCCAACACCTTTGCTAACGGTTCTTGGAATTCATAAATTCCAATGCCCTGGATCAACTAATCCATAGTCCCACCAGGGGCTCCAATATCTTAGACCTGGTCATTACCAACATGGGAAATCAATACTCCATACCTATGGTCACCCCCTTGTTAGTCAGGTCTGACCATAAGCTAATCACCCTTAACATCCACATCCCTCCCCACCCCCAGTAAAGAAACCACCATAAAAAACTTCTCCAAAGCCAACTTCATGCTACTCAAGTCAGAAGTGACAAACTTCATGACACCCATGCAGACGGGAACTGAAAGTTCAACTGCTGACTCCTACACTAAGGCACTGTACGAGCACATCCACTCATGCATGAATCGTGCCATCCCAAATAGAACCAAAATGCTCTCATCCAAAAAAAGGAAGTCAATCTGGTGGTCCCCTGCCATAAACAAACTTTACAACAAAAGGAAGAAACTTTTGCAAAAAAGAGGAAAATCCCAGGATGCAAAAAACTCCCTTACTAGCCTCAGTAAGAAACTGAGATGCCTCATAAAATCCTCCAAAGCTAGTTACGAAAATAAAATTGCCAAAGATTCCAAAGACAACCACAAAGCATTCTGTAACTATGTCAAGAATCTAAATGGCAATGGTCAGATCTGCTCTGAGCTAAAACAGAATGGCATTAAATATACTGATCCGAAGGATATTGCCAATATCCTGGCAGATCGATTCAGTGCCAACTTCACCCCCTCTCACCCCCTAAATGGCCCATCTCAATACCGGAAGATTGCCAAATTCCAGTAATAACGGCCACACAGGTACAAAACGCACTCTCTAAAGCCAAGAATACAGCATCCATGGGACCAGATGACATCCCGGGCTGTGTACTACATGAACTACAATATGAACTGGCACCTCATCTAAGTGTCATGTTTAATCATTGCCTCACCTCAGGTTTTGTGGCCACTGAGTGGCGCAGAGCTACAGTTATCCCAATCCACAAGGGGGGATCCACCTTGGATCCCAGAAACTACCGTCCCATCAGTCTGACAAGCCTTATCTGCAAGGCCACGGAGCGTATTATCATGGAACTTATAAACAAAGACATTGGCAACCTTCAAACACTGGACCCCACCCAGTTTGGGTTTGTGAAGGGCCGATCTTGTCTCCTGAACCTGATTGACTTCTTTGAATCAGTCTCCAGAGCCATGGACAAGGGTAAGGTGGTCCACACAGCCTATCTAGACCTTGCCAAGGCCTTTGACACCATCCCCCACTCTGGAATCATAGATAAACTTTCTAAGTTGGGCATTAATCCCTATGTCACCGAATGGGTTGCTAAATGGCTTACTGATAGAACCCACACTGTAAAAGTAGCCGACTCTAAATCCAGCTCCAGACAAGTGACAAGTGGAGTACCTCAGGGTTCAGTCCTGGGGCCGCTCTTGTTTGGCATCTACTTCTCTGAAGTACAGGTCAACACTAAGGGACTCTGGCTAACAAAGTTTGCAGATGACTGCAAACTGGGAGCCATTATTGAATCCCCAAATGATGTGGATACTCTACAAAAGGGCCTTACAGAAACAGATGCTTGGTGCCAGAGTCATGGGCTCAAGCTCAATGCCAAGAAATGTATTGTTATCCCCTTTGGGAAAAAACATGTATCCATGAATTACCATATAGGTGGCAGTACACTAAACACAGAAAGTGTGATAAGAGACTTAGGGACACAGGTGGACAGTGGTCTCACCTTCGATAACCACATCGCCACAACAGTCAGTAAATCCTTCTATGTGGCACACCTCATTACGAAGGGCTTTTCATCCAGAAAAAAGGAGGTCATTGTCCCACTGTACTCATCCCTCATTAGACCCATTATAGAATACAATGCCCCATTTGGTATGTACCTCTCAAGACATCTGCAACAACTGGAAAGACCTCAGAAATACCTCACTAAAAGAATCACAGGCCTAAAGCAGATGCCCTACGCTGACCGCCGTAAAAAACTCCAGCTATACTCTGTCGCATAGAGGCGATCTCTGCTTAACATACAAGACCATGTCAAACCCAGAGCTGTTGGACATGCTACACTTAAAGAAATCCCAATCCCTCAGAGCTACATGCTCCAGGGATCGAAACCTTGTCATCATAATAAACAAAACATGCTGGAGGGATAGGTTCCTGACCCAGAGACTCCCCAGACTCTGGAATAGATTGCCCATACATGTCAAGCAGAGTGCCTCTTTGGACCTCTTCAAGAGGAACCTTGACGATTGGATGGGAGAAAGGAAATTCACCCCAGGGATCACGTCAGTCGCCCTGCTAGACAAGGGTCCAGGAAAGTAAATAATGTGGGAAGAAGTAGCCAGGGAATTGTTATGTCTAGGCTTGTATAGGCCCTAGGGCTGATAGCCTAGTACCAACCTATGAACTGCGTGTGTTCTGACTGAGAGTTCTACTCAAACAATTCAAAACATAGGTTCATAGGTTCATACTAGGCTATCTGCCCTAAGGCATTTATAAGCCTAGCCAGAATGTGTTTGGCTTTCGCCACCCATTTTAAATTTATTTTGCTATGCCCTTTTTCGAGGTTAGTATACTGTGCCTTTGTTTAACAGTGACACAGAAGTGATACCCGGGGTAAACCTATGATCTCCCATCCACTCATCAAGATTCTTCTTGAAGAGAGTCAATGAGGGACTCTGCCTAACCTGGACTGGGATTTTATTCCAGAGTGAAGGGAGCCTCTGGGTTATGAATCTGTCCCTCCAGCATGACCTATTTATTTCAGTGCTGAAGTTCAAGTCTTTCGAGCGCGTAGCTCGATGGGATTTGGATTTTCTGAGGTGCAGCATGTCCATTAATTCCGGGTTGGACATGGCTTTATATGACAGGCACAGATCGCCTCTGAACAGGCGGTATGCCACTGAGTAGAGCTGGAGTTTCTTTAACCAGGCAGCATATGGCATCTATTTGAGCCCTTTGATCCTCTTGGTGAGGTACTTTTGGGGTCTTTCCAGTTGCTGCAGGTGTCTGGTAAGGTACATCCTAAAAGGGGCATTGTACTCAATTATGGGCCTGATGAGGGATGAGTAAAGAGGCACGATGACCTCCCCTGATCTAGATTTGAATCCCTTCATGATTAGGTGGGCTATATAAAATGTTTTTCTAACCACTTTGGCCACGTGGTTGTCAAATGAGAGATAGCTATCAACTTGGGTCCCAAGGTCCCTAATTACTTCTTCTGTACTTAATGGATTACCACCTATGTGGTAATTTGTAGGCACTTTGTTTTTGCCAAAGGGGATGACTATACACTTTTTGGCATTTAGCTTGAGGCCATGGCTCTGGCACCAGTTGTCTGTTTCTATGAGGCCCTTTTGGAGGATGCTTGTGTCGGCTGGAGAGTCGATTATGGCACCCAGTTTGCAGTCATCTGCGAACTTGGTCAGCCACAGTCCTTCCGTGTTGGCCTGTACTTCCGAGAAATATATACCGAACAAGAGAGGTCCCAGGACTGAGCCTTGTGGGACATCACTTGTAACTGGTTTGGAGTCTGACATGGCTCCAGCAATTCTAACCATGTGGGTTCTGTCCTTGAGCCAGTTTGCAATCCATCTAGTGACATAGGGGTTTATATTTAAGCTGGTGAGCTTATCTATAATGCCCGAGTGGGGTATTGTATCGAAGGCTTTTGCGAGGTCTAGGTAGGCTGTGTGGACCACCTTCCCCTCATCAATGGCCTTGGTGACTGTTTCAAAGAAATCAACCAGGTTTAAGAGGCAGGATCTGCCCTTAACATAGCCGAACTGGGTAGGATCCAGTGTCTGTAGGTCCCCAATATCTTTATTTATGAGGTCCATGATGATCCTTTCCATAGCTTTGCAGACCAAGCTAGTCAGGCTTATGGGTCGATAGTTTCCAGGATCCGTTGAGGCACCGCCTTTATGGAGAGGGACCACTGTTGCTGTACGCCACTCTTTGGGCACATATCCTGTAGTAAGGCTGAGATTGAACAGTAGTTTTATGTTTGGGTTTAGCTTTTCTTGGAGTTCATGTAGGACACAGCCCGGGACACCATCTGGTCCCATTGATGGGGTGTTTTTTGCTTTGGAGAGGGCGGCTGTTACCTGAGCATCTGAGATGTTAGGGGGGCAGCACTCTGCTGGGATAGATATTTGCTCTTTTGGTGGGGAATGGGGGGGAGAAGTTTGCGCTGAACCTGTCAGCTAGGATGTTGGCAATGTCTGTGGATTCAGTGTATTTTTTGTCATTTTGGACTAATTCTGAGCATATCTGGGAATTACCACCCAGGTTCCTAACATAACTAAAGAAAGCCTTGTGTTTATCCTTAGTTTCCTGTGCAATTTTTCTCTCGAAGCTGGCCTTAGACAATTTTATGAGTGCCCGTAGTTTTTTGCTAATACTGATCAGTGATGCCTTCCCTTTTTGGGATTTTGCTCTATCATTTAGTAGCTTCCTCCTTCTATTGTATAGTTTGTTTATGGCTGGGGTCCACCAGACAGGTCATCTGCCTTTGAAGGATTGGGTCTTGGTTTTATTTGGGATTGCATGATCCATGCATTCCTGAAGGTGTTCATAGAATGCATTTATAAAGGATTCTGCACTCTGGGCCGTATTTTCCACAGGCCCGGGGGCTTTGAAGGATTCCACCTCGGGTTTGAGGAGTGTGAAATTTGCTTTAGAGAAGTTTTTCACTGTGGTTTTCTGGGCAGGGGGTGGGTTTCGGGATGTGAATATCCAGTGAGATTAGTTTATGGTCTGATCTTACCAGTGAGGGATACACTTCTGGTCTGGAGCATAGAGTCCCCATGTTGGTGATGATCAGGTCCAGTATGTTTTCTCCTCTTGTGGGAGTGGTAACAAATTGTTCCATAGCATTTGAGTTTATAAATTCTAGGAACCTTTGGGCTAGCGTGTTGGAGCTAGAGTAATGCTCCCAGTCTATGTTTGGGTAGTTGAAGTCACCCAATATAATGGTGTTTGGAGAGACCTTCATATTTTCCAGTGTTCTCAGGAAGGCCGAGTGGGGTTCCTGGGTTTGGGAGGGTGGTCTGTAGCAGGCTATAAACTGGAAGGCAGTTTTACCCACTGTTAGTTGCACATGGATAGTCTCTGATGCTTCGTGCTTTGCCACCAACCTGGAGGTGTGGGTATCCTTGATGAATATCGATACTCCCCCTCCTTTTGTGGTTCGGTCAAAGTTTTGGGGCCGAAAAGCATGGTATGAGGTATAACCTGGTAGTGCTGGGGTGCTCTTGGGAGCCCTGAACCAGGTTTCTGTTACTGCACAGATATCGATGTTCTCCATGCTAAGGAGAGTTTTGAGTGCCTGCATTTTGAGGTTTAGACTTCTAGCATTGAGTAGCATTACTTTTAGTTTCTTATCCCTTGTGATACCTATGGAGGTGGGTTTGTCTTTTGAGCCTTGCCTAAAAAAGGCACTATGGGGGTAGCAAGAGCCTTTGCCAATATCCGAAAGCCCAGGGGTGACAGGTGCAAGCCATCCCTAGCGAAGCATCGTGGCTTCTCAAGCATATCATCCCAAGCTGACAGTCATTGGATCCCCTTTGAATGACACCAGTACTTAAGCCAATTGTTGAAATTGATCATCTTGTCTTCATATTGTGGCATCATTCTTGGTGAGGGTAAGATGCTACTCAAGGTCAGGGTCATACCGGCCTGGGCTACATGCTCAGCGAGCTCCTTTATGTCTCTTTTCATGTAGTCCAGGGAGGTACATCTCAGGTCATTCACACCAGCATGGACAATGACTGAGTCATATTTTTACTTGCCTTGGAGTGACCTGAGTGCTTGTGTTATGTGGCGGATCCTAGTGCCCGACAGGCTGCTCACCGTGACCCTCTCCTTGTTCAGCCTGGTGAGCGGGACGTCAGTGTGCCTGACGATAGAGTCACCTATTACAAGTGTATCAGGTGTGTTGTTTAGTCTTAAGGGCTGTGACTGTTCGGCACACTGGCTTTGTGTGATATGTGTTGCACGTGTTTTGTTTTGGAGTATCGGTTGCTTGGGTGTCTGCTTTGGAGGTCTCTGCTGCTTTGGCAGGTCTTTATTTAGAGCCTCCAAGTATGTTTTTGTGTGATTATGTGTTTGGTTTGCTGTCGTGGAAGGTCTATGTGAGACTGGAATTGTAGTGAGTGTGGTTTCCTTCTCCTCTTGACTGGTTATGCCAGTACTGAGTTGAGAGAGCTTAGCCTCCAGTTTGGATATATGGTTGCATCTCTCACATGTGTTGGAATTTGTTGGGAGGAGGAGAGGGTTGTCTGTGTACATGAGGCAGTTGTAACATTGCCTCAAGACTCCCAGATTCACCAGCTGGACCGGAGAGGAGATTGACAACTGACCTTTGACATGCTAGAATAATATTGGGAATTCCCTAATAATTGAAAACAAGGGCCAGTGGGGAGTGAGGGTGTAGTGCTTTTAATTTTTAGTGCTGACATATAATTGCTTTAGTGAGCAAGTGCCAGGTAACTTAAGTGCAATGTGTTACAGGTAACTTAAATGCAAAAACGACAAACAGTAACTTTCTTTCAAGTGAAACAAGGAAATAAGTACAGTAAGCAATGCAGATATCACTAGTGATCCACAGAAGCGCTGAGAAGCCGCGTATTAGGTGTAATTAGCGTTCCAGGGAAATAACAAGCAAACAAACAACAAACATATAAACAAAGCTAGATTCAGCAGGCCTGGATCTAGTCTATGCTACAGTAAACAAGGTGTACCAATTTCAGTAAGATACAATTCAAATATTCAGGCACTATAAACCTTTAACCAGAAATTCCCAGCTCAGAAGGGCAGAGTCCAGCCTCTTCTCCCACAAGAGTGCAGACCACAAACCTTCTTAATGTAAAATAACTGGCCTGAAGCCCAAGTGCTTAAACCAGAACTAATACACTTTAAGAATAACAGACACTGGGCTCTCAATCAGCAGTTCCTAACTTAGAAGGATGAAAGCTACCTGTCCTGCCACCACAGTGCATGCCACAAACCTTCCTAATGTAAAACAACTGGTCTGAAGCCCAAGTGGTTAATCCAAAAGACTTAGAATGATAGCTACACTTTAATCAAGTTACTACCAAGCAGTAATAAATACAATTGAAAACTTTAGAGGATGCCTAGATTAGTGCTCAAGTTACACAAACAAAGCTAGATCCAGCAGGCTCGAATCCAGCCTATGCCACAGCAAACAAGGCGCACCAACTTCAGTAAGACGCAGATCAGATATGCATGCACTATAATGCAATGTGTTACAGGTAACTTAAATGCAAAAACGACAAACATCACTGTAACACAAGAAACATGACTAAACTAGCTATCATACAAGATAAAAAAAACTTTTACACCCAGTTACAAAGTTCCTCCCAACACCAACCACAGAAATTCTGGAATTCAATTAACACACTACTATCCCCCGGCAAAGAAGAAACTACCAGCCCAATAGGCTCCCACCCTGACTCTCCCTTAAATACTGCAAATGCCTTCAATAACTTCTTTACTTCTACAATACTCAATCTAGCCAACCAACAAAGCCCTGACCCTGCTCTATTAGGTAACCCTAACTGCACCCCACCACCATTTCATCTCAAACCCATACCCATCTCATATATTCTTTACCTACTTCAAAAACTTAAACCTTCCACACCTTCAGCCGACAAAATCCCAGCAGAATATCTCCAGCTAGGAGCTAAAGCTATTGCCTACCCAATCTCTATACTAATAAACAGAACCATAAAAGAAAGTACCATACCTTCACTCTGGAAAATCTCCCACATCATCCCACTCTTTAAAGGTGGTGATTCTTTTGAATACTCTAACTACCGCCCTATTGCGCTGCTATCTCCTATAGCAAAAATAATGGAGAAATGCATCCACAAACAGCTACTTAATCACCTCCTTCACAATAATCTCCTAGCAAACTGCCAACATGGATTTCGTCCCTACCATAGCACCACCACAGCCTTACTATCCTTTATTGACTCCATTAATAACAACCAAAACAACAATCTTCTTTCATCAGCCTTCTTTGTAGATCTGTCAAAAGCTTTTGACATGGTGAATCACCAACTACTCCTTCATCGCTTAAAATCCCTTTCTCTCGATAGCATTGCTCTAAACTGGTTTACTTCTTATCTCCAAAATAGGAAACAAGCAGTTTTATGGAACAACAATCTGGAGCTTCTACCTACCTCTCTAGGTGTCTCTCAGGGCTCCATCCTAGGTCCTCTTTTATTTTCCATCTTTATCAATGACCTATACCTTGTCACCCCACTATCTACTTGTATTCAATGCGCTGATGATACCACCATCATTTGTTCTGCCTCCAACCAAAATGACTTACACTACCTCACCCAAAAACTTTTACTACCATAGAGCAATGGTTCTCTAATCACTGTCTTCTTCTAAACCCTAAGAAAACTAAACTGCTCCTCTTCTACCTACACACCAGTCCCCTCTATTAACTTCTCTCTTACTTCTAACAATGGCACCCTTATCTCTCCTGACCAAACAACCAAACTCTTAGGCATAACTATTGACAACCAACTTAAATTTGACTTTCATATTAACTCAATCATAAAAGCAGCTAATAGAAAATTAGGTTCTTTACAAAATCAAATCATTCCTACTCCAGAAGCTAGAACTACCATAGCAAGAACACATCTCATCTCTACACTACTATATGCTTCCCCTATATATACGAACCTTTCCAAATATAACATCAATAAGCTTACATCAACCTACAATAACATTGCCAGATTTGCCACGGCCTCCCCATATAAAACTCATCACTGCAAAAATCTCCACCACCTAGGATGGCTAGAGCTACCCCACCTAATTCAATACTATCAGCTCTCTATAGCCCAAAAAGCCCTTCACCACCCTGATAATACACCTATGCTCTCTACCCTTATAAAGCCCTATAACAACCTAAAAATCCTTCGCTCATCTAGTAAAATACTGATTCAAACCTCTCTATCTAAGAATACTGCAGCTGACTCTATATTTTCCAACTCAGTTGGTAAAATATGGAACCAACTTCCCAACCTGACATCCCAAACCTCCATCTCACTGTTTAAAACTAAACTAAACCACTACCTAACCAACCACTGGCTATGCTCCTGTGACTACCCAAGCTGATCTTTCTACTCCTCATGTCTCGTGCATACATCTTACTTTCTCCCAGCTTTAAGCTTTTAGTGTTCTCAACACTACTAAGAAATGCTCTCACTTATCTAGTAACTACACCCCTCTCTACATTCTACTGCTTACTTTTAAGCATCCTATTGTATCCTGTCTTATTCTACCCATTCCAATACTCAAGTAAAAGCTTTTACCTTTCTGTACTTTCCTTATTGTTATTCAAATGTCCTAAGTATTGTTGTGCTTGAAAATCCTTTATACTGTGTACATTTTCTCCATGCTGTACTTTTGAAATGTGTATAAACTGCTTCTCATGCATGTAATGCCTTATGTATTGTCTATATACTGTTTATTATCATGTGTTAGATAGCGGAGCTTTTCTCCTTGGGCCTCCACTGAAAATGGACATGTATCCAGTTGGACTAGCCCGGTTAACAAATGTAAAATAAATAAAATAAAAAAATAAAAAATAAGCCTTTAACCAGAAATTCCCAGCTCAGAAGGGCAGAGTCCAGCCTCTCCTCCCACAAGAGTGCAGACCATGAATCCTCTTAATGTAAAATAACTGGCCTGAAAGCCCAAGTGCTTAAACCAGAATTAATACACTTTTAGAATAACAGACACTGAGCCCTCAATCAGCAGTTCCCAACCTAGAAGGATGTAAGCTACCTGTTCTGCCACTACAGTGCAGACCACAAACCCTCTCAGTGCAAAACAACTGGTCCGAAGCCCAAGTGTTTAAACCAAAAGGCTTAGAATGAGTTACACCAAGCAGTAATAAATACAACTGAGTACTTTTAAGATGATGCAAAAGTAAAATAAAGTAGGTAGAAACACAAGTACAGTAAAAGCAGATGAATTATTTTTTTTTTTCTGAACAAGTGCTGAGATCAAAGAAACAGAATTGAGTGCTGAAACTAGAAAACTGGCTAGTTATAAGAAAAAAACTAAGCTAGAAGGCTTCCTCCAACACAGAAGGGCTTGGGGCTCAAAGGCCTACAAATAGTCTATACCCCTTGACAGGGAAGGCAGGAAACAAGCTTAAAATTTTTTTACTGTTTCCCAGATGCTCTCTTTGTACACAGTAGGAGTGTCTGAAATCAGAATATGATCTCACTGCACTCAGTTGAGTGAGCAAATGAGATGGGCCCAGAATGAGTATCCAAACACAAATTTACAAGAGGGGCGGCAGTTTCAAGGCCACTAAGATTAACACCAAAACAAAAACAAGGAGGGTGGGTGGGACTAACTGAAGAGCAGAGTCAAAACTTCCAGTTCAGTTAATATTCCTGCAACACAGTTAAAATCAATTTAAATACTGTATTTTTTTGAAAAAAAAGGTGCAGATGAAGGTACTTAAATTCTCTTATACGTCCAGTTGAATACAGCAAGTTCTTAGCCGGCCAAAGCTGAGGTTTTTAAGCAGAACATATTTCACACTGTACCACTTAAATAGGCAAGGACAGGAAATCAAAGAATGTGGCTACCCCCACATCTGTAATTACTAGCAAATAGCAAAATTCAGCAAACACTGACTAACTTCCAGTTCAGTTAATATTCCTGCAACACAGTCAAAATCCATTTAAATACTGTATTTTTTTGAAAAAAAAGGTGCAGATAAATTCTCTTATACGTCCAGTTGAATACAGCAAGTTCTTAGCCGGCCAAAGCTGAGGTTTTTAAGCAGAAAATATTTCACACCGTACCACTTAAATGGGCATGGACAGGAAATCAAAGAATGTGGTACCCCCACATCTGTAATTACTAGCAAATAAAATTCAGCAAACACTGACTAACTTCCAGTTCAGTTAATATTCCTGCAACACAGTCAAAATCCATTTAAATACTGTATTTTTTTGAAAAAAAAGGTGCAGATAAATTCTCTTATACGTCCAGTTGAATACAGCAAGTTGTTAGCCGGCCAAAGCTGAGGTTTTTAAGCAGAAAATATTTCACACTGTACCACTTAAATAGGCAAGGACAGGAAATCAAAGAATGTGGCTACCCCCACACCTGTAATTGCTAGCAAATAACAAAATTCAGCAAACACTGACTAACTTCCAGTTCAGTTAATATTCCTGCAACACAGTTAAAATCAATTTAAATACTGTACATAAAGTGCTAAGTATATTTTTGGGGCACTTCTTTCAAAGTTCTACATTATCCTAATTGTTTTTTGCTTGATAGATTATTTTATATATATATATATATATATATATATATATATATATATATATATATATATATATATATATTTTTTTTTGCTGGCTTCTGAACTGTTGTGAAATTGCTGTTTTCACTGATTATTAACTGAGAAGTTGTGTTGTGTATCTATAGTTACTGTTAGTTATATAAAGTGATAACTATATTTTTTGGGGCACTTCTTTCAAAGTTCATCATTATCCTAGTTTTTTTTTTGCTTGATAGATTTAGATATATTTATTTGCTGGCTTCTGACCTGAACTGAAACTGCTATTTTGTCCCTCCTTTATGCCTGCTGTGTTAAATACTGGTTTAACAACTTTTGCGTCTTAAGGCTCAACAGGAACAAAAAAATTCAAAATGACTTAAATAAAACTCTGTTTTAATGAAAAGATAAAAAATTCCACATCAAGCGCTTTCGCCTGGAGGCATGCCAGGCTTTTTCAGCTTGCTAGTATAATTAATATTCACTGTTATAAACCTCTGCATTTATCACTCTGAAACTGTGTGTGCTCTGATTGAGAGTTCTACTCAAACAATTTAAAATATAAAGTGATGAGAATTATTTTGGTGCACTTCTTTCAAAGTTCTGCATTATGCTAATTGTTTTGCTTGATAGATTTAGATATATTTATTTGCTGGCTTCTTATCTCAGCTGAAACTGCTGTTTTGTCCCTCCTTTATGCCTGCTGTGTTAAATACTGGTTTAACAACTTTTGTGTCTTATCTGGCTGTTTCAAGACTTGTTAGTATAATTAATATTCATTGTTGTAAACCTCTGCATTTATCACTCTGAAACTGCATGTGTTCTGACTGAGAGTTCTTCTCAAACAATTCAAAATATAAAGTGATAACTATATTTTTGGGGGAACTTCTTTCAAAGTTCATCATTATCCTAGTTTTTTCTTTGCTTGATAGATTTAGATATATTTATTTGCTGGCTTCTGACCTGAACTGAAACTGCTGTTTTGTCCCTCCTTTATGCCTGCTGTGTTAAATACTGGTTTAACAACTTTTGTGTCTTATCTGACTGTCTCAGGACTTGCTAGTATAATTAATATTCATTGTTGTAAACCTCTGCATTTATCACTCTGAAACTGTGTGTGTTCTGAGTGAGTGTTCTACTTAATTCAAAATATAAAGTGTTAAGTATATTTTTGGGGCACTTCTTTCAAAGTTCTGCATAATCCTAATTTTTTTTTTTGCTTGCTAGATTTAGATATATTTATTTGCTGACTTCTGAGCTGTGGTGAAATTGCTGTTTTCACTGATTATTAATTGAGAAGTTATGTTGTGTATCTACAGTTACTGTTAGTTATATAAAGTGATAAGTATGATTTTTGGGGCAGTTCTTTCAAAGTTCATCATTATCCTAGCATTTTTTTTTTTTTTTGCTTGATAGATTTAGGGCTGGATTCACAAAGGCTTGCACAGAGTCTAAGAGTAGAATAAGACTCCATGCAGCCAACATGTCCACCGAGCGATCCAGGAACAGCCAGTAGGGGCGTGCAACAGAGCTCTCAAAACGAGTCCTACATGGACAGGGCTTGGATATGCAAATTCCCTCAATTGCAGGTGAAAGCTATGCAAATGAGGTAAATTTGCGATCCGGGAAACCTGAACCTCTCCGAGTAGGAATAGTGTTATTTGCAGAAATGTACTCAGTTGACAACTGAGTACGGTTCTGCAAATAGCAAAACGGAGCTGTAACAGCTCCAAAAAAAGGATGCATTTACACGAGGAAGCATGCCAATGGCCAGAAATGTGGCCAATGGCAATGTTCAGTGATGTAAAATAAAAATAAAAAATTTTTTTTTCATCCCTATTTCTGGGGTTTAAGTGTAGTGCAGCGCCACGCAAATACACTGCACCCTAAAAACCAGAAAATCAATAATTAAGATCCGCAAATGTGGATTTTATTGCTAATATGAATTTTCAATGCAAGGGAATGGCATTCTGAAGACAACATGGTCATCGAGTAGAGGTTGCTAAGGGGGGAAGCTCAGTGTAAGAGATGTAACCAAGCATTAGTAGGCAATCCCATGCAAATGAGGGTAAGGATAGTGAATCGCAAGTTTTCATAGCAAATGAGCACAGTCAGTGGAGTGTAGCAGTAGGATAAGGGGAGTAACAGAGTAGAAGATAGCTGACATCATGAGGGGGTATGTATGAAGGAAGTGAAGCTCACTGGAGCAGAGTGGCATGTGTCAGCTGTCATTTACACATCATTGAAAGAGGTGTGTCAACAGGTAGGCTAGGTAAAGGCAAGAAATCGAAGGTGTATGCCGTGGATAACAATAAAGTTTCTTGCTGAGCTTGTATGCGTGCAAGTGTGCACCTGTAAACCCGAGTAAGACTGTGTGCGCGCGTGTAAGCATGAGTGCACGCGTTTAAGCTGGAGTAAGCATGTATAAGGCTGTTGAAAGAGTTGTAAGCGCATTTGCACTGGTGTGCGCACGTTTTAACAAGAATAAGCAGGTTTTAGTCCATGTAAGCATGTGTGCACGCGTGTGAGCTGCTGTGCACGTGTTTGCACTTGTGTGCACAGTGCTGCCTCCTGAGGAAACAGAAAAGAAAAATGAAGCACAACAAACAGTAGGAAGTTACCAGGGAATACTAGCAGAGCTAGCAGATGAAAACAATCAGAATCAGGCAATTACACAGGCAGTACACTAGCCCAGCCCAGCCCAGCACTTAAAACTCTGCAAACAACATTCTATTATGTTTCTCTCAAGAGACACTACAACACTGCAGTAAGCTAATAGAAGTGAAAACTGAAAAAGCTTTACTGAGACAAAGAAATGTTAGGGGCTGCCATTGCTGTTATAAGGTGACATATGCAACATGCTGAGGGTGGTGACAATGCAAATGCTGCTGGACAAGTCACAGTGAGGAGACGGAGAAGAGTGTACAGGCCTAGGGTAACCTACCAGGGGCTACATGAGCTGGAGATAGTGGAGTGCTATAGAGTGGACAGAGACCTCTTGCAGCAAATTGTTGAGCTGTGCAGGCCACACCTCACACACAGAACCAACAGAGGGAAACCCATCCCAGTGGAAACCAAGGTATGTGTTGGCCTATGAATATTAACAACAGGTACCTTCCAGAGACCAACTGTTGATATGATGGGGATATCACAGGCATCAGCATCCAGGGTACTGCACCAGTTCCTGGATGCCATGTCAGCATATGTCAGTGATCATGTATATTTCCCCAATTCCCATGAGGTATTGGCCAGCAATATGCGTCACTACCAGCAAATAGCAGAATACCCTGAGGTAGTGTGTGCAATAGACTGCACGCACATATGCATCAAAGCACCAGCTGGTGAGTGGGGTAGGGTCTACTACAACCACAAGGGCTTCCCCTCCATCAACTGCCAGGTCATGTGTGATGCCCAGGGCATAATACTGAATGTGTGTGCTGGCTGCCCTGGAAGCTACCATGATTCCCATATTTGGCATCTGACGCAGCTGTACCAGACATTTGCCAATGGGGACATCCCACATAGTCACCTAGTGGGGGATGCTGGCTATGCACTGGAGCTGTGGCTGATGACACCCATCAGAAACACACACACCTGAACAGGAACGCGATAATGTGGCACACGCACAAACACGCAATGTAATCGAACATGTGTTTGGGCTGCTGAAGTCACGGTTCCGGTGTCTGGACACATCTAGTGAAGCCTTGCAGTACTCACCAACTACATGTACCCAAATTGTCATGGTATGTGCTATGCTACATAATATGATCCTGCAAAAACAGCTGCAGCAGGACCAGCATAGGCCCAGGCCAAACAGCCCCCCACCATTGCCAAGGCCATCACAGGCAGAGCGTAACTCAGAGAAGGAACAACCTGAGCCTGCCCCAGTAGGCAGAAGGAGGCATGCCCAGTATGCTTTGGCCTTGGCAAAGAGGCAATGCATAGCACATACACTGGCTCAGTAGGAACCCTGGAAATGATACCACTCTCTGACTCCACATATAGTAAAAGGGGTGCCTAACTTGACACTACCTGTTTTCAAACATGTATAGGGAGTGTAGTATGTGCATCCGACATAGGCATCCCTGCAGCACCACCTGAGGCATGATTGCCATGTGTTAAGCAATATAAAGCAGTGCTAAATAGCATTTACCACCATGTAGTATATGTAAACAAAATTGCACACTCCAACTAGCACAACTGTGGTCAATGTTGAGCAATATTGGGCAACGTCCAGCGATGTTGGTTAATATTGAGCAATGTCAGACAAGCTTGGTCTAAGTAGGGCATAGCTGAACAAAAGCCAACATGCTCATATTTGCTCTACTGGCCCTTAAGCAGTCTGGTCTGCTCAGTATGAAAATGTAAAGCAGTCATGGGCTTCAAACCCAGGATACTGTGCACTATAGTCATAGTACTTAACCACTAAACCATGACAGTATTAGAGTGGTCAGCCTGTATGAAGAAATGTTGATAAGTCTATGCAAAGTATCTCATGGAAACCCTGCAGGCACAGCATAATCCCTGTTGAGTTATGACACAAAGGTGAGTCCTGAAGTAAGAATAGAACCTGACTTTCCCCACACACAGTATAAATGTTAATACTGGTCATGTTCACACACATCAACAAATGTAGCAGACCTCAGACAGCAACATACTGAAAGGTCACACTGGGCATGCTCACACACGAATAAATGAGACAAATGTCAGGCAACAAAACACTGAAAGTCCGAACTGGGCATGCTCACACACTTAGGCCATGTCTGAGTACAGCAGTGGGCCACACATATCCGGCAGTTGCTTGTGTTAACCCAGGAACCTCTCACTATTCAGCAATCTGCCCTGTGCACACAGTTATATGACAACAGACACATATATAATATAGTGGAACCTTGTCATAATCAAATATGTTCTGCAGATATCTAAGTTGTTCATAGAAAGTGGGAAAGCAAAGACGATAAAAACCTGCAATCAGTATCATAAATAAACATTGTGCATCCCGAACATTAGCATAGGTTCAGAGGTTGATACTAGGCTATCTGCCCTGGGGCATGTACAAACCTAGCCAGAGTGTGTTTGGCTTTCGCAACCCTGTCAGATTAGTACACTGTGCCTGTGAATAGTAGGTCACACAAGATAGCCCAGTTATGTTTAGTCTATTGTGCCTCTGTCTAGCAGGGACACAGAAGATATCCCAGGGGTAAACATACGATCATCCATCCACTTGTCAAGATGTCTCCTGTAGGTGGTCAGTGGGTGGCTCTGCCTATGCGAAACCGGGATTACATTCTGGAGTGAGTGGAGCCACTGGGATAAGAATCTGACACTCCAGCATGTCCCATTAACACCTGTGCTGAGGTTTATGTCCCTGGAGTGTGTAGCTCCAAGGAATTCAGATATCCTGAGGTGGAGCATGTCCATTAATTCTGAGTTGGACATTTCCTTAAACAACAGGCACACATCACATCCGAGTAGGCAGTAAGCGACTGAGTAGTGCTGGAATTACTCTATCTGAACTGTGCACGGCATCTGTGTGAGTCCCTAGGTCTGCTTGTTGAACTTTTATGGCCATTACAGTTGCTGCAGGTGTCAGGTAAGGGACATCCCAAATGAGCCATTGTAACTAAGCATGGTCGTGATGAGTATAGGGGCACAATGACCTCACTTGATCTAGATGTGAAACCATATGGGATAAGGTGGGCTATATAGAAGGTCTGTCTAACCACTTTGGCAATGTGATTGTCAAAGGCGAGAGTACGAACAAGTTGTGTCCCCAAACCCCTAACAACTACTACCATACGTAATGGATTACCACCTATGTGGTAATTTGTGGGCATGTTGTTATTCCCAACGGGGATGACTATGCATCTAATAGCATTTAGCTGTATGCCATGGCTCTAGCACCAGTCATCCATCTCTGTGAGACCCTGTTTGAGTATGCATGTACCAGCTGGAGAGTTGATTATGGCACCCAGTTTGCAGTCATCTGTGAACATGGTCAGCCATATTCCTCCTGTGTTAGCCTGTACATCAGAGAAATATATACTGAACAATAGAGGCCCCAGGACAGAGCCTTGTGGGATGCCACATGTAACTGGTGTATAGTCAGACATGGCACCTGCAATACTGACCATGTGGGTGTTATCTCTGATCCAGTTAGCAAGCCATCTTGTGAGATATGTGTCGATATTGACGCTGGTGAGCCTATGTATAATGGCTGAGTGGGGTATTGTGTTGAAGGGTTTTGCAAGGTCCAGGTAGGTTGTGTGGACAACCTTTCCTACGTCTATGGACCTGGTAACTGTTTTAAGAATGCAAACAGTTTCAAGAGGCAAGATCTGCCCACATCAAAGCTGAAATGTGTAGGACCCAGTGTCTGTAGGTTCTCGATGTCTATGTATATGAGTTCCATGACAATATGCTCCATAGCTTTGCAGAACAGGCTAGTTAGGCTTATAGGGCGATATTGTCTGGGGTCCGTTGTGGCACCACCTCTGTGGAGTGGGACCACTGTCGCTGTATGCCATTCCTTGGGTACATATCCTGTAGTAACTCTGATATTGGACAATGACTTAATGTGAGGGTTACGTTCATCATGAAGCTTGTGTAAGACACAGGCCGGGACACCGTCTGGTCCCATTGATGCTGTGTTGTCTGCTTTGGGGAGGGCAGCACTCACCTGTTCATTTGTGATGTCAGGGAGGTTACACTCTGTTGGGATGGACAGTTGTTCCTTAGGAGGGATGGGGGGAGACATCTGCACTGAACCTGTTTGCCAGGATGTTGGCAATGTCTCTGGGTTCAGGGTATGTTTAGCCAGTATGCAGTAACTCACAGCATATCAGTGAGTGTTCACTCAGGTTCCTGACATAACTAAAGAAGGCTTTGTGATTGTCCTAAGTGTCTGGTGCAATTGTCCGTTAGAAGCGGGCCTTAGATGAATTCATGAGTGATCGTAGCTTTCTGCTAGTACAGACCACAGATGCCTTCCCTGTCTGGGATTGTGCTCTATCATGTAGTAGTCTCCTCCTTTTGTTGTATAGCTTATTAATAGCTGGGGTCCACCAGACAGGTCCCCTGCCATTGGAGGAGTGAGTCTTGTTGTTATTTGGGATAGCACGATCCATGCAGTCCACTAGGTGTCCATAGAATGCGTTTGTAAAGGATTCAGTGGTCTGAGCTGTATTTACCACTGTCCCAGGGTCTTTGAAGGATACCACCTTGGTTTGGAGAAGTGTGACGTCTGCTTTTGAATAGTTAACCAAGATTACCTATGATGGGTGTGGGGACGGGATATGAATGTCCAGTGAGATAAATGTATGATCTGACCTTACCAATGAGGGGTATACCTCTGGTGTGGAACATAGAGTCCCCATGTTGGTGATGATCAGGACCAATATGTTTTCTCCTCTTGTGGGTGTGGTGACCGGTTGTGCCATAGCATTTGAGTTTACAAATAGTAGCAACTGTTGGGTGAGGTTGTTGGGGCTTCAGTAGTATCCCCGGTCAATGTTTGGGTATTTGAAGTCACCCAATATAATGGTGTTTGGGGAGACCTTCATATTCTCCAGTGTTCCCAGGAAAGCCGAGTGTGGTTCCTGAGTTTGGAAGGGTGGTCTGTAGCAGGCTCCGAACTGAAAGGCAGTTTTGCACACTTTTAGTTGCCCATGTATGGTTGGCGATGCTTCGTGCAGTGCTACTAACCTGGAGGTGTGTGTATCTGTGATGTATATGGATACTCCCCCTATTTGTGTTGGCCGTTCTGAGTCTTGTGGTCAGAAAGCATGGTATGAAGTATAACCTGATACTGCTGGTGTGCATTTGGGATCCTGAACCAGGTGTCTGTTACTGCACAGATATCGATATTCTCCATACTGAGAAGAGTCCTGAGTGGGCGCATTTTGTGGGTAACACATCTGGTGTTGAGCAGCATTACCCTTAGTTTCTTTTACCCTGTAATGTCTATGGAGGTGGGTTTGTATTTTGAGCCTCACTTAAAAAAGGCACTATGGTGGTGGCAAGAGCCTTAGCCAGTATTCGAAAGTTCAAGGGTGACAGGTGCAAGCTGTCCATAGCGAAGCTACGTGGCATGTCGAGCATGTCACCCCAGGTTGACAGACACTGGATCCCCTTTGAATGACACCAATATGTTAGCCAACTGTTAAAAGTGATCATTTTGTCTGTATACTGTGACATCATTCTTGGTGAGTGTAAGATGCTACACAAGGTCAGGGTCATACTGGCCTGGGCTACATGATCAGAGAGCTCCTCTATGTATCACGTCATTTGGTCCAGGGAGGAATGTCTGAGGTTATTTGCACCAGCATGGGCAATGATGGAGCCATTTCTGTACTTGCTTTGGAGTGACCTGAGTGCATGTGTTATGTGGCGGATCCTGGCACCCGACAGACAGCTCAAGGTGACCATTCCCTTTTTCGGCCTGGTGAGTGGGACGTCAGTGTGTCTGACAATAAGTGTCACCTACTACAAGTGTATTAGGTGTGTTGTTTAACCCTAAGGGCAGTGACTGTGTGGCACACTGACTTTGTGAACTATGTGATATGTGGGTATTGTAGTGGGGTAGCAGCTGTTTTTGTGTCTGCTTTGGAGGTCTCTGCTACTTAGGCAGAGATTATTTAAAGCCTCCAAGTATGTTTATGTGTGATAATGTAGTTTGATTGCTGTTGCTGTCGGTCTATGTGAGACTGGATTTGTGGTGTGTGTGGTTACCTTTACCACCTGATAGACTGTGCCAGTCATGGGTCGAGAGAGCTCAGCCTCCTGTATGTCTATATAGTTGCATCTCTCACATATATCTGAGTTTGTTGGGAGGAGGAGAGGGTTGTCGGTGTACATAAGGCAGTTGTGACATTGTGTCAAAATTCCAATATTCACCAGCTGGACTGGAGAGTACACACGAAACCGACCCCTGGACATGCCAGGATATTATGATGACATACTCTGTTGACTGATCACAAAGGATCAGTAGGGTGTTAAGTGTGTAAAAGAGTATAACAGGGGTTTAGTGCTCAGGTTTTTCAGTGTTTTGTAAAGAGTAGCTGCGAAGGAGTCCAGACTGAAACATGACACCTCCTTCAGCTATGTCATAAATAGCAATGTACACTCATATATGTCCTGAGTCAGGGCCAACTGTACCTGACTGACAATGCCGACATCCTGTCAGACAGGCCCATATATGCATACCCACCTCCCACTGATGAAAGGCCTTATCATCATACCAGGAGATATCACATGTAGAATGGGTAAACAGCTCCCCCCAAAGCCAAAAGCATGGCAGCAATTGGATTACATTGTTTCCCTATATGTGTCATGAGTGAACTACAGAACAAACAGACCCTGCACCTGAACAGTCTGTTGAGCCTCACCCTCTCCACAGGATCTGAAACCGTTTAATGTATTACAGTAACATATGGCACTCCCCACATGTGTTGGTGCACAACACACCATGGGAAGTATAGTCCAATAAGCCTATGAAGTCTGATCTGAAAGGCCATGGAGTCCATCATGATTGAAGTCATAAACAGAGCTATTGGAAGCTGACAAACACACAACCCTACCAACTGTGGTATGTTCATGGGCAGATTATGGTTCCCAAACATGCTAGACTGTTTGCAAGGCAGCCACCCAGGACATACATCACTGAACGGAGATACACATGTCCCACATAGACTTTGAATAGCTCTTTATCAACATCCCAGACACATGTCGTATCCACAAAATCAACAACCTGTGCATAAATATGTGTTGTCATATGAAGGGATGGCAATTTGTCCACAGATAGATCACACAAGCTAAGAATTGTGGGGTCCTGTTCAAGCTGTTAACACCTGCTGACCCACATGGTTCATTCCTGGGATTGCATAAAACAAAGTGTACACACATTACCATGTCCAGTCTGATGATGTCAGCATCCTACAAATATAGCAGGAGAAAAAAAAAAACACCCAGTAAAGCATATAGTGCGTCGTGGTAATGCATATCTTTCTAGTATCATAACATAGGTAGGGATTCGAAACCTGCAATTGCTGACTGTGTGTGTGTGTGGGGGGGGGGTGTATGTGTGTGTTTCCTTTGAGAGGAGTGCCCTTTTTGGAGAATGGGAAAACACATTAAAAGAGGTACAATCCTATTTGGAAAGTCTGATGATGTCAGCATCCTACAAATACAGCAGGATAATAAAAACCACCCACCAGTAATGCATATAGCGCGTTGAGCAAATGTGTATCTCTCTAGTATCATAACATAGCTAGGTAGGGGTTTGAATCTTGCAATTGCTGGCTGTGTGTGTGGGGGGATGTGTGATTACCTTTGAGAGACATGCTCTTTTTGGAGACTGGGAAAACACATCAAAAGAGGTACATTCCTCTTTGGAAAGTGTGCTGATGTCAGCATCCTACAAATACAGCAGGAAAATTAATGCGTATCTCACTAGTATCATAATATAGTTAGGAAGCGGTTTGAATCCTGCAATTACTGAGTGTGTATGTGTGACACTGTTGGTCTTGCGGTGTGGGTTTTGCTTTAACTATGGTATGACATATCAGGATTAAAACAGTATGTGCATTGCACACATCAGGTATCTGTGTGGCAAATAAATATATATACATGTGACCTCAGTTAGTACATAGGTGTGAAGCCTGCATACTACATTAATACAGTTGTTTCCTTTGACAGATTTTGCCGTTGCTTCTCAGATCATAGGTCACATATGCATGTATGTGACAAGGCCAGCCACTGTAGTGATCTGTGGCCAAGGTCGTCTGTGCCACACACACCCATGACAATTACTATAGAGTAGTGTGAGTGAGGGTACATGCCTGGGGTATATGTCAGACATGTTCATACATAACAACATTTGGCAATAATGGACAGTCATTATAGGTGTACAACAGCCTTGTGGATATGCATACAGGCCCCTAATGTCTTATGTGATACACCGAGGGACTCCACAATACCTCTGGATATGTGGATACCAAGGGACAGATGACATAACAATTGGCTGTATGTACACATTGCTACCCAACATATATGTTGGGGGCTACCACCTATGTGGTACTGTTGGGATAGTATGTACAGTAAATGTGGATGACTATGCTATAGTTGGCTTAGAGCTATACAACATGTGTCGGACAACAGGTATCTGTCTTTATGATACCTTTGTGTAGGATATGTGTCCCATCCAGAGAATGCATTGTAGGCCAATGCATGCATTTACAGATGTGGATGGACATATCCCTAGTGTGTTTGCATGTACCTAAGAGGGCTATATGCCAAACAGGTGTGGTCCCAGGAACTGGTGGCAGTCAATACCACTGGTTACTGTTATAGTATAGTACCGGAAGGATCCAACTGTTACTGAGTTCCCCACATCTGTGTGTCAGTTGTCAGGACATCATCTAATGATTGGTTATGGTCAAGCTGTTGAGGTTGTGTATACTACCAGAATGCAAAACATTGACAGATATTAACAGTATCACCCACAGCATAGTGTCAAACCATGTCATACACACACGTGTACCCATGTTGGAACATATCTGTAGTAGAATGCATACTGGCCATCAAGAGATACTATGAGATGTTAACAATGTGTAATACAGGGTATGTCACATGTCCCACGTGTCCACTATGCATGTACATGCAGACAGTGGGCACTCACCATGTTCACAGATGTACACCTGCTAATCTGTACTGCACACATCACACACGTACTGTCCACGCACTGACACATGCTGGCAATACTATACACTTCAGCCACATGGCACATGGGCGGACAATACATACTCAGACTTAACACTGGTGTAAACAATGCTACATTCACAGTCAGATTTGATGCATCATGCCTGCTCAGATATACCTACAAGGATATCATTACACTTTCCTGTTGACAACATGCTAATATTGGTACACTGATATAATGTCACCCTGTGCATCAGCACCATGTTAGCCTGTTCCTGCATCAATGTTACAGATGACAGGAGGTGGCACAGGTGCCATCATATGCACAGGGTGTGTTTTGGTTTGCCAGAGCCTGACATTGACCCATCCAATCGAAATATGTCTGTGTGTGTGTGTGTGTGTGTGTGTGTGTGTGTGTGTGTGTGTGTGTGTGTGTGTGTGTGAGGGACAACAGTACAGCATGGGCCATTGTTGATGTAATGTGTGTGTGTGTGTGAGCCCTCATTGTTTGGTTAATGTGTGTGTGTCTGCATGCACAAAGCTCCACCATGTGGCTGCCATATACAGGAGGTTGTGGGACAGCCACAGACTGTACCTGTCAGGCTGTACAGATCATTGTCTCTGGCCACAGACATGGTACCTGTGCCTGGCAGGGGTGCTAGGGACAGTATCGGGTACCAACCCTGACTGGGTACTATCATCAGAGGCAGAGGTATGTTGAGTGGACCCATGTCCCTGCTGGGACTGGCCAGAGCGATGTGCATGTGGTCTACTAGGACGGTCAATCGACAGGCCAGCCCCAGCATTGCTGGGGCTGGTACTGCCACTACGGGAGCGGCTGTGATCTGTGGGCCATCCGTGACGACTGCCATCCATTGATGTTGCTAGCATATGTCTATGTCGATGTCTCAACTGCCCCAAACAGTCCTGGCTCATAGAAAACACATTGTGGAGGGTATCTAATGTCTCCCCCAACGTCTATCAATGACCTCGGTGTAATTCTGGATGGCACCGGCAGGGTCACGGATGCTGTCATTGATAGCGGTGTAATGGGCCCTCTGCACCCTTAGTCCCTGTCTGGTGTACCGTTCCATACGTGCCTGTGCCTGCATTACATCCCGGAACATACTTGAGGTCGTAGGACCTGTGGGGGCACGTCCACCAGGGGCATTACAACCAGCGGTGCTCCCACGAGAACCCCTGGACATCCGCCTATGTGGTACCATTCCAGTAATCTGGGTATGGCTGCTGTGAGGGGATGCAAGTGTCATGGATACCACACAATCCTGGTCAATGCCAACTGTATGCTGTCCCTCGGCTAAGGCCATAGGTGATGAGGGATGTATTGGCAGTATGAGTGTGCACATAGATGGGGTGGAAAGCTGTGTACTGTCAACTGGCAGACCAACAAAAGACCCTGTCAAACCTGCCTGTGCCACAATACATGTCTCATCATCTCCACTATTTGTGGCAGTGACTTCAGGCTCCCTGCTGCATTCACATTCAGCCAACCCAACCTCAGCACCTGTGAGAGGAAGACAGGAAATACATTTTACAATCTGTACATGATGTTAGCACACATGAACACGTGCACACATAAACACATGCACACATGCACACATGCACACATGAACACATGAACACATGAAAACATGCACACAAATACACTCCTCTCTACAGCAGATATACACACACACCAGCAATCCAACACATACTCAATAGTGGGTGAAGGTGGGTGACAGTATCACAAGGCCGTCACCTCACACATATCACATGCAAAGCCATGGAGAGGATCATAATGGAACTCATAAATAAAGGCATAGGGAACTTGCAGACTTTGGATCCAACCCAGTTTGGCTTTGTCAAAGGCAGATCATGCCTTTTAAACTTGGTTGACTTTTTCAAAACAGTCACCAAGGCCATTGATGAGGGTAAGGCAGTCCATACAGCCTACCTCGACCTGGCAAAGGCCTTCGACACAATACCCCACTCAGGTATCATCGAAAAACTCATCAGCTTGAATGTAAACCCATACATCACAAGATGGGTTGCAAACTGGCTAAGTGACAGAACCCACAGGGTCAGAGTTGCTGGCGCCATGTCAGACTCAAAGCCGGTCACAAGTGGTGTCCCACAGGGCTCAGTCCTGGGTCCACTCTTGTTCAGCATCTACTTTTCTGAAGTACAAGCAAACACAGGAGGGTTATGGCTGACAAAGTTTGCAGATGACTGCAAACTGGGCGCCATAGTCGAAAACACATCTGACACAGATATCCTTCAGAAGGGCCTCACAGAAACGGATAACTGATGCCAGAGCCATGGCCTAAAGTTAAACGCCAAGGAATGCATAGTCATACCCTTCGGGAAAAACAAGGTTACCCCTAGCTACCATATAAGTGGCAATCCACTGAGCACAGAAGAAGTTATCCGGGATCTGGGGACCCAGGTTGACAGTAACCTTTTGTTTGACACTCACGTTGCTAAAGTAGTTAGGAAGACCTTCTACATTGCCCACCTGATCATGAAAGGATTCACATCTAGATCAAGGGAGGTCATCGTCCCCCTGTACTCATCACTCATTAGACCTATGATTGAGTACAATGCCCCATTCAGAATGTATCTGACCCGCCACCTGCAGCAGCTGGAAAGGCCCCAAAAGTTCCTCACCAAAAGGATAAAGGGTCTCAAAAATATGTCTTATGCTGCCCGACTGAAAGAACTCCAGCTCTATTTAGTCGCATACCGCTTGCTCAGAGGTGACCTGTGCCTGACATACAAGGCCATGTCAAACCCAGATTTGATGAATATGCTTCACCTCAAAAAATCTAGATCCCTCAGAACCACAAGGGTGGGAGACTTAAACCTTGACACGGTTATTAATAGAACATGCTGGAGGGACAGATTCATCACCCAAAGACTCCCTATGCTGTGGAACAAAATCCCGGTACATGTGAGGCAGAGCACCTCGCTGGTCTTGTTCAAGAGGAATCTTGACCAATGGATGGGAGATCGCAGATATACCCCAGGGATTACTTCAGTGTCACTGCTTGACAGAGGCACAGCAAAATAATAGGCATGGTTTTCTTCAAACTAAGGGGTGGCGAAAGCCACATAACTATGGGCTAGGCTTATAAATGCCCTTGGGCAAATAGCCTAGTATGAACCTATGAACCTATGAACCTATAAGCATGCAGAATATGTGTTGCTCAAGACCATGCAGTGCGAGTGTAGACTACCCTAGTTAATAACAGTATACATGGCTTTGATGCATGTGTGTAGTTGTTCAGTGATTGGCTACACCCTGGAACACAATGTGTACATGGACACAACATTGCTGTGCAAGTATTATCAGCTCTGAAACGTCCTGTGCACCATCACTCACAGGTATACATACTATGGCTGCATGTGTTAGCTGTATGACTATGCCTAGCCAATGTGCAGTACGGTATTGCCACAAGTGTGTCTGGTGCTCTGTGTATTGCATGTCATTAAGGCAGCTACTGACATTACTGATCTGTGCAACGTCTTGCAGCAAACATGCACAGCATGCATTATGCGTAGGTGTGTTACATGTACGTGGCCTACACCTCACCTATGACATGAACATTTCATTACCAATATTGCAGTTATACCACACTCACCAGCATGGATCGTCTGCCCTGCTGTCACACCAGAGGGACATACAAGGATTTGAGAGAGTACGTCAGTGGCCACAACTGTGGCATTGCTACTGTGGGTTTGCTAAACTACAGTAGAACAACAGTCGACAGTCACAGGTGTACAGATAATATTCCAAATATCAGTATTGCACAACACTAGGCAGCATTACTGCTAAACACACAGTACACATCTCACGTATGCATAATCTAACAATACAGGTAACTGTAGTCTACAGATAGGGCATGTTACCTGCACGCGCCATGTCAACATGCTGGGTGGCTCCAGCCTCCATGATGACACATGTCTCTGGCAGTTGCTGTTGTTGTCCAGGAGCCACTACGCTTAGGAGCAACTCCTCCACTCTGGTGAGGGGGGGATGTATGGCCACCCCACCACCTGTGGCAAGCTGTTGTCTATGGATATCAGACACATGCCACCGGACATGTCAAATTAAATCACTGCAGTGATGGTGTACCTACTCATATGTCTGGTTATGCATGCCTATGTCATTTACCTGATAAACAAGATCTTGCCACAGTGCAGTCTACTCATGCTGGTGCTGGCTGCTTCTGGAAAACAGCAGTGAGTAGTGCTATTATATTATTGCATGTGTGGACAGCAGGTGCAGCCTACTTTTCTAGGTAGCTGCACATGTGCATGTGACAGCCTCTGCACCAGTTGGTGCCCACCATTAAGTAATTGAATGCAGCCTGCTGTGTGGTAATTGCAGTACTCACTGTGATTGCAGCCCACTGCTATAAAATACTAGGTTAGGTAGGCATAGCCCTTTCAGCTTTCCAAGGTGGGGCCCATGCTTGTTTGCTCTGGACACCGTTGTGTCAGTCAGAAGGTTGGTATATGTCTCTTATCTGAAGCTAGTGTTGTAGCCAGTGATATGCATGTTGTTCTCAAACCTGAATGTTGCTGCTTCCTGTACACACTTCTCAGTGTAGCCATTTACTCATCCCTCCAAATGCTAACACAGGATACATGGGAGTATGTACTTTCTTTCTGAATTAGACAATTAACTGCCATACAAATGTAGTTATTGCAATGTATTCCTGTGGCACATGCACTGTTTGTGAACTGCTATACTATAATTATTAAGATACTCACTTCTGAACAGTTTGTGGCTTGTTTGTACTGACATTAGCACAGGCTGCTCAAGACAACTGGACATATTTCAGTACTGAGTATGCCTACCTACACTCTTGGTTTTGCCTGAATACACAGGTATGTCGTACCTTTGGGTAGGGGTGCAGAACTGCAAAGAGCATTTTTATTATCGTGTGAGGTTTGTCTTGATGAACATATAGGGTTGCTGTGTACCTGTTAGTCTATCAAGGCAAGTAGTCTGTCTGCGTAGCTCCCACCTGTGGACATATCCAGATGGTAGCTAGAGGTTAGCCTATTATTCTTTGTCTGTGCACCACATGAGTCTTTTCAGCACTGGCACAATGGCATTGTCACAGTTGGTTGCTAGCAGTACATGGCTACATCCTGTGATATTTCTGTGTTCTACTCCTACATAAGGGCATGCATGTGGAACTCCTTCCAAAGCTATTTGCAGAGTGTGTAACAGCAGTAATGTTGATATGCCTGTGTGTTTCTGCCTCTGCCAGGCCTCAGATACTCTCAGGTATATATTTGAACAGCCTCAGTGAAAGGTACATATAAGTGAGATACATCTGTAATATATTACAGACATATTTCAGTTGGGACTTTGTTGGGAATTGGAGCATATGTATTACTACACCTTTTCTGATGTGCAAGCAGTGTCTACTCTTACCTATTGACATTATTCATTAAGTGTGATTCCCCACTTTTCTGCCTAATGTTAATACTTTTCAGAGTGATTCAGAGGGGCACAGCTAACATTTGTTTACAAATCAGGGACATCCCTGTAAAGCAGTACAGTTGAGGAGTCTGGCCTCTGCCCTATTCAACTTTGTCAGTGTTTATCCTGGTCTGATACTGTGTGGTGTTTGTAAGGTGCTACTGTAACATTATTTCCTGCTAAGATGGCTGGTTCTCCTTTCACAGTCATGTCATGCAATTCCACAACAACTGCTGGTAAAGACCCACAGAACAGGATTTGTGTTATGCCATTCCTAATTTCCATTTACATTCCCTCATTGTAATGCATGATATATTTATTTTGGCAGCAAGTTATTTGTATATCTTCTGTGGCTTAGTGGTAATTCATGCAGTCTTTTGTGCCAATGGTCTGGGGTTCGAGACTCGCAGAGGTTATTTCTTCTGCTGCTGAACAGAACAAGAGCCCTGACATAGAGTGACTAAGGCACTTTTAAGCAGTTGTAAGTGGGTTTGTGTGGGTTTGCACCATGCTTAGCGATGCTTAGCTAAGCGCACACATGCGCACACTTGCTTAAACCTGCTAACTACTGCTTAAAAGTGTTTACTCCCGCTAATCCCAGCGCTAATTTCTTTGAAAGAAAAGAAAATGGAGACGTAGGAAAGTGGTGAAAAAGGGGGCACAAGGAGAGACAGACAGTAGGTAAACAAGCTTGGGATGTGCAGGACAGGTGTAGGGAAAGTCCATAGCTGCCCATTTCTTTACCAGCAACAGCTTTGCACATGCAATAAATTTGGAGTGAAATTTGAAACCTTCCATCCCTGGGAAAGGGGTGAGGACAACAAAGTATGTTGTACTGCCAATTATAATTATCAGTTTACATGTCCAGCGGACATGTGTGCGAAATGGGCAGCTATGTATGGGGAGTAATTTTTTTGTGGGTACAGATTGCCCTTTTTTTTTCAGGTGAGAGTGGAAAGTGGGGTAGAGGAAATAGGTATGTTTGGGGAGGTAGGTTGGGGAGATAAACAGACAAGACAAACAAGATGCATACAGCGGCGGTGTATGACACATGGGGTGGGTGAACACAATTGACGGGGACGGATGTTTGGAAATCGCAAGCCAATGAGCCCACAGATGGTAACAGTGGAACTGAGATCCCCACCCATGGGCAGTCACCACTGCACCTTCATAGCCCCGAGGGTGGCTGTGCTGGGGGCTGCTTCGGATGGGTAGGCTTACCCGTGAGATGCGCCACTCTCGCCTTGAGCTGGCATAGGGGATCAGCGACTGAACTTAGAAGGGTGACAGTTGGCCCTTCTCTGCCCACACTTGCATGGGGGGTGAGCCCTATCCCCTGCAGTGCTTCCACCCAAAGGTGGCACAGGACAAATGGAGGAAGGGAGCCCGGGCTGGGCACCAGACCTGCTGGTGCCTGGTGCACTTGCCAGCTGAGGAGGGACAGGTGGATCCGCTGGGACCGGCCTTCCCATACATTCTGTGATTAGGTGTGTTTAATTACAACATAAACAACAGCATTCAAGATTAGTTGTAACAGCATGCGGTAATAATCCCATTAACCCAACACACCAAGATTCCAACAGTTGAACAGCAAGCATAACACATGCATATATTGAATGACAGTGGACATTCCAACAGCATGCAGGAATGATTGGTAGCAACAGGCCACCATGATTGTGGTGTTGGAACAGGGCACATGCATCAAAGTGAATGCAAATATTTATAGAACAATAGGACATATGTCCCAACAAATGTCTGAGATTACACATACCCACTGAGATGTGGAATTGTATGGTTTATGCACATACAGTTGGGTGTAGAAAGAAACCTCAATTAACATCTTATAAGTACTTTTAGTCTACACTATATTCCTATTGACTGCAGGTGTATATCCCCTACATGTATTATTACACTTATCAACATGCTTTAGGTTGTGTAATAGGTTTGGCTAGTTCATTATATACCTGTCCTACATCTGACATACTAACTGTCCAAGATGCAGATGTTACTGGTACATATTTCTTGCTTTTATTTATATTTCTTTATCTACATATCTGGATGTGTTCACATGACATTTTAAGTTCAATTTGTACATAACCCTGCATTTCTTGTAGCACACTCACATTTCTGGAGAACAAATTAACAAGCTACTCGTGTGCCAGATTTACTTATGCATGCCAGCCAGTCACTAACTGTTGAGGACTGTATATATACTTCACAGATACTAGCACTTCCATCACCCACTTTAGATGGGACTGCCCAACTGTGGGTTGCCAGCAATTATTAAAACAGCACTATTTCTATAAGGCAAGGGTAGAACAACATTTCGAAGTAAGTGACACAAACACACTCCAGGTTTTATACCTTTATTAATTACATTACACACTTTTCCACAGGCTCTCTCCTTTATTTGATATTACAGTGCATATGGAAGACATATTCAGAACATATTATACCTTTATTAATAGGTTAGAACACTCTTTTTCAGGCTTGCTCACTTATTTTATATGACAGTACCTGCAGAGATGTTATTCCAGACATATTTTACCTTTCTTAATGGGTTACTACACTCTTTTTCTGGCTCTCTGACGTTTTTATATGACAGTACATGCAGAGGACTTATTCAGGGCATTTTATGGCTGTATTATTGGACTACGACACTTTCTTTCATGCTCTCTCCCCTATTTTAAATAACAATACATGCAGAATGATCACGAAACCTGCCTGGTGGCGCAGCCTTAGCAGCCTATCTGCATAGGCTTGCTGATTCACAGCACGGTCACCTGCAGCTGTGAAGTAAATGAAGGGATATTGAGACATACCTATCCATTATACAGAATCAATTATCAGTTCTTACATACTGCATTCCATGGCTAGCTACTCAGTTGTGGGGCATCTTCCATCCCATGGGCCTCCTGTATCCATTGGTTCAGTAGGTCCTGCTTCCGTCTCTTCAGGTCTGCATGGTGGTGACGGACCTGCTCACCAGTCCGAGGAACACCTGTGACACTGGTGAGGTCATGAACTAACCAGTTCCAAGCCTCTGCCTTGTACTCCATCCCTTGAATTGACTCATGATGGTGGACAAGGAGCCAAACCATGTATTTCGACTCCTCGATGTCCCAACGTTGCGCTCGGAAGCGTGTATCCACTCCAGCACCAGCCATTCTAACTGCAGATGTGAGCTACAATCAGTTATGGTGAGTATTCCCGCCTATGGGGCTTAAATATGGTGCATTTCCCACACTTTTTTGTGATTGGCCATTTTTGAAAATTCTCGGCTGACTGCAGACCTGCTTAGTAATGGTTAATCTACCAATTCTAAGTATATGTATAACAGTGGCTGTTTCGCCTAAGCTGTCATGGCTTAGTGGTTCAGTACTTTGATTATGGTGCACAGAGTCCTGGGTTCGAACCTTGTCATTCATTTTATTTTAATACTGTCCAGACAGGCTAGGGGGTGTGGCTGTGCTTAAGCAGCTTTGCTCTACGTTGCTCCACGTTGCCCTACGGTGCGCTGGTTGGCACAACACGCACGTCCATGCAAACCAATTGCGCTGGGTAAAGTGCTATTTAACTATGGGCAACTCTATTGCACTGGGTAAAGTGCTGCTGAACTACGGGCACCTATATCGCACTGGGTAAAGCGCTGCCGAACTACGGGCACATATATTGCACTGGGTAAAGCACTGCTTAACTGCGGGCAATTGTATATCAGGATCCTTTAAAAATATATATTTTGTTCACTGATGCATAGGCCATTTCACTGCTTTTTAGTAATATTTTAATCATATATGTCAGGTATTATTTCATATACTGATTTAAAACATAAATTGGAAGGGGAGTGGTGGGACTCGAACCGTGAATGCCTCCTCTTTGTGTAAATGCTCTACCATTACACTATTGCTATTTGGTGTGATTTGCATAAACATTCTTTCTTATGCTCTTCTATGTCGGGATTGCTAACTGCAGCTAAGCAATGGGCACACCTGCGCGCACACACGCAAATATGGGCAGCTATTTCGGGAATATAAAAAAAATAAAATTAATGTTTTACTTTTTATAACTGTGATGGGGGTTTATAATGTCAGGGAGTGTGGTGTTGGGTGCATGGACATTTCAGTGGACTCACTCTTCTGTGTTTACATTTTTCTTTTTGAACCCTTGCAGGGGCATGGACATTTAGACTGCTCGGCAGTCGGACACGCCCCCTGCTTTCCTACACGGCCCGTGTTAGACTTACGGTTGAGTCAGCATACCCTCATGAATATTCATGGCATGCTGACGTCATACCATTCAACTGCAGCCTCCGAGTAAGACTTATTTAGTCTTACACGGAGGATTCGTGAATCTGGGGGTTAGATATATTTATTTGCTGGCTTCCGATCTGAACTGAAACTACTGTTTTGCCCCTCCTTTATTCCTGCTGTGTTAAATACTGGTTTAACAACTTTTGTGTCTTATCTGACTGTTTCAAGACTTGTTAGTATAATTAATATTCATTGTTGTAAACCTCTGCATTTATCACTCTGAAACTGCATGTGTTCTGACTGAGAGTTCTTCTCAAACAATTCAAAATAGAAAGTGATAACTATATTTTTGGGGGAACTTCTTTCAAAGTTCATCATTATCCTAGTTTTTTTTTTGCTTGATAGATTTAGATATATTTATTTGCTAGCTTCTGACCTGAACTGAAACTGCTGTTTTGTCCCTCCTTTATGCCTGCTGTGTTAAATACTGGTTTAACAACTTTTGTGTCTTATCTGACTGTTTCAAGACTTGTTAGTATAATTAATATTCACTGTTGCAAACCTCTGCATTTATCACTCTGAAACTGTGTGTGCTCTGACTGAGAGTTTTACTCAAACAATTCAAAATATAAAGTGATGAGAATATTTTTGGGGCACTTCTTTCAAAGTTCAGCATTATCCTAATTTTTTTGCTTCATAGAGTTGTTGGCTTCGGAGCTGTGGTGAAATTGCTATTTTCACTGATTATTAACTGAGAAGTTGTGTTGTGTGTCTACAGTTACTGTTAGTTATATAAAGTGATAAGTATATTTTTGGGGCACTTCTTTCAAAGTTCTGCATTATCCTAATTGTTTTGCTTCATATATATAAATATATAAATATATATATATATATATATATATATATATATATATATATATATATATATATACATATAGATATATATATAGATATATATACTGGCTTCTGAGCTGTGGTGAAATTGCTGTTTTCACTGATTATTAACTGAGAAGTTGTGTTGTCTATCTACAGTTACTGTTAGTTATATAAAGTGATAAGTATATTTTTGGGGCATTTCTTTCAAAGTTCTATATTATCCTAAATTTTTTTGCTTGAGAGATTTATTTATTTGCTGGCTTCTGGACTGATCTGATACTGCTGTTTTGTCCCCCCTTTATGCCTGCTGTGTTAAATACTGGTTTAACAACTTTTGTGTCTTATCTGACTGTCTCAGGACTTGCTAGTATAATTAATATTCACAGTTGTAAACCTCTGCATTTATCTCTCTGAAACTGTGTGTGTTCTGACTGAGAGTTCTACTTAAATAATTCAAAATATAAAGTGAGAAATGTTTTTTTTGGGGAACTACTTTCAAAGTTCTGCATTATCTTATTTTTTTTTTTGCTTTATAAATATATATATATATATATATATATATATATATATATATATATATATATATATATTTGCTGACTTCTGAGCTGTGGTGAAATTGCTGTTATTACTGATTATTAACTGGCAAGTTATGTTGTTTATGTACAGTTACTGTTAGTTACATAAAGTGATAAGTATATTTATTGGGGCAAGTCTTTCAAAGTTCTGCATTATCCTAATTTTTTACTTGATAGATTTAAATATATTTAATTGCTGGCTTCTGAACTGAGCTGAAACTGCTGTTTTGTCCCTCCTTTATGCCTGCTGTGTTAAATACTGGTTTAACAACTTTTGTGTCTTATTTGACTGTTTCAAGACTTGTTAGTATAATTAATTTTCACTGTTGTAAACCTCTGCATTTATCACTCTGAAACTGCTTGTGTTCTGACTGAGAGTTCTACTCAAACAGTTCAAAATATAAAGTGCTAACTATATTTTTGGAGCACTTCTTTCAAACTTCTGCATTATCCTAATTTTATTGCCTCATAGATTTATATATATATATATATATATATATATATATATATATATATATATTTTTTTTTTTTGCTGGCTTCTGAGCTGTTGTGAAATTTCTGTTTTCACTGTTTATTAATTGAAAAGTTGTGTTGTGTATCTACAGTTACTTTTAGTTCCCGCCCCCCCATTCTTGTCTTGGTATTAATTGTGGTGGCTTTGAAACTGCCCGCCCCTCTTGTAAATTTATATTTTGTTCTGGTCCTATTTCATTTGCTCACTCAGCTGAGTGTAGTGAGATCATATTCTGATTTCAGACACTCCTACTATGTGCAAAGAGAGCATTTGAGAAGGACAACCCCTGTAGCCTCTTAATCCTGCTCTGTTCCCGCCCTCAAAAAAACCCCCCATATATATATATATATATATATATATATATATATATATATATATGTGTGTGTGTGTGTGTGTGTGTGTGTGTACATATATATATATATATATATATATATATATATATATATATATATATATATATATATAATTCAGAAGCCATTACTGTACTTGTCTTAATTGCTATACTGTGTGTTGTCATCTGTTCAGTCGCTCTTACTCTGCACTTATTACTGCTTGTTAGAAGCCTTCTAATTTACTGCCTTTGCACTTGGGTTTTACACATTTGTTAATTTAATTGCATTTATTTAAGCTGTACCTCCTGTAATATTGTTGCACACTCAAGTGTGCTAGCCTGCACTGCATTTGAATTGTATTTGCTGCTGTTTTAGCTGCTCTTATGTAAAAAAAAAATTCTAAGCTTGTTTCCTGCCTTTCCTGTAACTAGTCTAGTCCAGATACAGACTTGCTGTGTCCAGGACTGTTGGAATACTTCTGAGCCTCCCAAGCTTTTCTGCGTTGGAAGGAAGCCATCTAGCTTTTAAGTGGGAGTGGTAAGCACTAGTTAGCCTATCTACCATGGGAAGAATGGGTTTTGGCCCAGAAATTGTAGTTCATTGGCCGTTTGGGCAGTTTTTCCATCTTTTTCTACTTTCTGGTTTAAAAGTCTGCATTTTTGTTGGTCCCCATCTTTCTTGTAACTAGTGTAGTCCAGGTACAGATTTGCTGTATCCAGGACTGTTGGTAAGCTTCTGAACCCCCCTCAAACCTTTCTATGTTGGAGGGGAAACCTTCTAGCTTATCAGTGGAAGTGGTAAGCACTAAGTAGCCTATCTTCCATGGGAAGAGTGGGTTTTGGCCCAGAAATTGTAGTTCATTGGCCGTTTGGGCAGTTTTTCCATCTTTTTCTACTTTCTGGTTTAAAAGTCTGCATTTTTGTTGGTCCCCATCTTTCTTGTAACTAGTGTAGTCCAGGTACAGATTTGCTGTATCCAGGACTGTTGGTAAGCTTCTGAACCCCCCCCCCAAACCTTTCTATGTTGGAGGGGAAACCTTCTAGCTTATCAGTGGAAGTGGTAAGCACTAAGTAGCCTATCTTCCATGGGAAGAGTGGGTTTTGGCCCAGAAATTGTAGTTCATTGGCCGTTTGGGCAGTTTTTCCATCTTTTTTTACTTTCTGGTTTAAAAGTCTGCATTTTTGTTGGTCCCCATCTTTCTTGTAACTAGTGTAGTCCAGGTACAGATTTGCTGTATCCAGGACTGTTGGTAAGCTTCTGAACCCCCCCCCAAACCTTTCTATGTTGGAGGGGAAACCTTCTAGCTTATCAGTGGAAGTGGTAAGCACTAGGTAGCCTATCTTCCATGGGAAGAGTGGGTTTTGGCCCAGAAATGTTCATTGGCCATTTGGGCAGTTTTCCCTTCTCTTTATACTTTCTAGTTTAAAAGCTCATGTTTCTGTTGATCCCTGCCTTTCCTGTAATTAGTGTAGTCCAGGTACAGATTTGCTGTATCCAGGACTATTTGTAAGCTTCTGAGTCCCCAAAACATTTCTGTGTTGGAGGAAAACCTTTTAGCTTATCAGTGGGAGTGGTAAGCATTATGTAGCCTGTCTACCACAAGAGGAGTGGTCCCTGGTCCAGAAATTGTAGCTATTGGCCATTTGGGCAGTTTTCTTCCATCTCTTTCAACTTTCTGGTTTGAAAGCCACACTTGTGCTTGTTTCCCGCCTTTGCTATAAATAGCCTAGTCCAGATACAGAGATGCTGTATCCAGAATTGTTGGTAAGCTTCTGAGCCTCCCAAGCCTTTCTGTGTTGGAGGGAAGCCTTCCAGCTTATAAGTGGGAGTGGTAAGCATTAGGTAGAACTATCTACCACAAGACGAGTGTCCCTGGCCCAGAAATTGTAGCTATTGGCCGTTTGGGCAGTTTTTTCCCATCTCTTTCAACTTTCTGGTTTAAAAGCCACACTTGCACTTATTTCCCATTTTTCCTGTAACTAACCTAGTCCAGATACAGAGTTGCTGTATCCAGGACTGTTGGTAAGCTTCTGAGCCCCGCAAGCCTTTCTATGTGGAGGGAAGCTTTCTAGTTTATCAGTGGGAGTGGTAAGCACTAGGTATCCTATCTACTATGAAAGGAGTTGTTTCTGGCCCAGAAATTTTAGTTTATTGGCCATTCGGGCAGTTTTTCCATCTCTCTCATCTTTCTGGTTTTAAAGCCCAAGTTTGTGCTTGTTCCCCACCTTTTCTGTAACTAGTCTAGTCCAGGTAGAGATTTGCTGTATCCAGGGCTGTTTGTAAGCTTCTGAGCTCCACTAGCCTTTCTGTGTTGGAGTGGAGCCTTCTAGCTTATCGGTAGGAGTGGTAAGTACTGGATAGCCTGTCTACCACAAGACAAGGTTCTTGACTCAGGAATTGTAGTTTATTGACCATTTGGGAAGTTTGTCCATCCCTTTCAACTTTCTGGTTTAAAAGACCACATCTGCACTTGTTTCCCATCTTTCCTGTAACTAACCTACTGGAAGGCACTAGAAAGCCTTAAACTGATGCAAGCCTTCTAGCATACAGGAGAGACTTTGGAGTGATTAAGTGTCAGTTTTCTGTATTTTCTTGCTGTACTTAACTGTTTTCTGCTTAAACGCTGATTTTATAGCATTTACTGTGATTTAAAAGCTTGTTTTTTTCACATATTGTACTTATATGACTGCCTGCACTTTTAAAAAGTTGTTTTGTTTAAATAATTTGTTTAACTGTTGTAGGCTACACACTAAAGTGTGATAGCCTTTTCTGATCGCTTGTAGTTGTTTAAAGCTGTTTTAAGTGTATTTTTTGCTGTTTTTGCCTTATCTTTTCAAAAAAGAAAAATGTCCTTGTTTCCCACTTTTCTAAGCTAGTATAGTTAAGTTTCAGGCTAGTGCTGAATTCAGGGCTGTGTTACAAGTTTCTGAGTTGTCCATAGCTTACTTGGATAGAAAGAAGTTTCTCTGTTCACCTGTGAAAAAGGGGAGCTTTGAGCAGCTATCTAACCCTGGAGGAGTGGTTCTAGCCCAGAAGTTAGTAGTTTATTGGCCATTTTGGGCTAATTTCTATTTCTTTCATTTCCCTGCTATAAAAAATGCATTTCAACGGACTTGTGCGCTGGGCAGCGCCAGTTAGCTAAGATTAAATTATTCCCAAATCTACTAAGTCTCCTCTTCAATTTTCCCTTGAAACTAGTCTAACTCTCAACCTAAGCACTCAAAAAAGCATCCTACAGTCCAGCACTTGCTCAGACCGAATAACAAGCATTAATATACCTCGACACTTTATTACCCAGCAGGGCAAGGCTCTTTATTCACCTCTCACAAACTAAGAAGCTCACCCTACTATTCAGTCATGACCAAAGGACAACTTCAGGTGTACTCTCCAGTCCAGCTGGTGAACCTGGGTATCCTGAGGCAATGATACAACTGCCTCATGTACACAGACAACCCTTTCCTCCACCCACAAAACACTAACATATGCGAGAGATGCAATTATACAGCCAAACTGGAGGCAAAGCTCTTGCCACCCAAGACTGGAACAGACAGTCATGAGGAGAAGGTTAGCACTTGCACCACACCTCCAACCCCACATAGACCTACTAAACCAGCACTGGCAAAAAATACACATAAATACACAAAATCATACTGGGAGGCTCTAAATAAAAACTTGCAAAAGTATCAAAGACCTCCAAAGCACACACCCAAAAAGCCTGCACCTCTAGTCACAAACCAGACAGCACATAAAACACAAAATCAATGTGCCGCACAATCACAGCCCTTAAGGCGAAATAACATGCCTAACACATTAGTAATAGATGACTCTATAGTCAGGCACACTGATGTCCCACTCACTAGGCTGGACAAGAAGAAGGTTACTGTTAGCTGCCTGTCAGGAGCCAGAATCCACCGCATAACACAAGCACTCAGATCACTCCAGAACAAGTATAAATATGACTCTGTCATTGTTCCTGTTGGTATGAATGACCTGAGAATTACCTCCCTGGACTACATGAAAAGAGACATGGAGGAGCTCTCTGATCATGTAGCCCAAGCGGGTATGACCCTGACCCTAAGTAGCATCCTGCCTTACCAAGAATTATACCATAGTATAAAGAAAAAATTATCAATTTCAACAATTGGCTAAGCTTCTGGTGCCATTCAAAGGGGATCCCGTGTCTGTCAGCCTGGGATGACACGGTTGACAAGCCACGTTGCTTTGCAAGAGACAGCTTGCACCTGTCATCCCTAGGCTTTTGAATTCTGGCAAAGGCTCTTGCTGCCCCCATAGTGCCTTTTTTAGGCAAGGCTCAAAAATCAAACCCACCTCCGTAAACAGCACAAATAAAAAAATGAGGGTTATGCTACTCAATGCCAGGGGTTTAAATCTCAAAATGCACGCACTCAAAGCACTCCTCAGTATAGAGAATGTCATCTGTGCAGTAACTGAAACCTGGTTCAAGGCTCCAGAGAGCACCCCAGCACTACTGGGCTACAACTCATACCACACATTTCGGTCACAAAACATGGATCAAAACAAAAAAGGAGGGAGTGTATCGATATTCATCAAGGATACCTACACCTCCAGGTTAGTGGTGCAGCATGATACCTCTGAGATCATCCATGTGCCACTAACATCAGGCAAAGCGGCAATGCAAATTGTAGTCTGCTACAGATCACCCTCCATCACCCAGGACCCCCACTCAGCCTTTCTGTAGACATTGGAAAACATGAAGGTCCTATCGAACACCCTGATATTGGGCAATTTCAATTACCCTACCGTTAAATAGAAAAACTACTCGAGTACAAACTCCCAGGCCCAGTGCTTCCTGGAATTTATCAACTTAAATTCCCTGGATCAGCTGGTAAACTCCCCTACCAGAGGTGAAAACATATTGGAACTGGTCATCACCAACATGGGAGATAGGTGTTCCACACCGGAGGTCAACCCGTCACTGGTTAGATCAGACCATAAACTAATCACTTTGGATGTCCACACCCAACCACCACCACCCTCAACCAGGGAAACCACAGTGAAAAACTTTTCTAAAGCAAACTTCACCTTAGTTAAGACAGAGGTGGTAAGTTTTACTGCCCCCACACTAAAGGATAATGCTGCCCAAGATGCAGAAACCTTTACAAATGCACTATATGAGCTCCTACAAGGGTATACGGATCATGCCATCCCTAGCAAAACCAAGACTCACTCCCCTAAGAGAAGGAAACGTCTGATGGACCCCTGCCATAAACAAGCTATACAATAGAAGGAGGAAACTAGTTCAGAAAAAAAGCAAATCCAAAGAAGGAAAGACATCCCTGATCAGTATCAGTAAGAAACTAAGGTCCCTCATAAACTCATCCAAGGCTAACTCAAGAAGGTTATTGTCCAAAAGATGTTAAGAGGCTATGAAGAGTTTTTTACTTTGTGGCCAGTAGGGTCTTTTTGAACCTTTATATGCATAGATGCTCTGTCAATGTTTTGATAGTTATGTTATTAAAAAAAATTTTTTCCCTCCCCCCCCCCCCATCTGTCACACATACTTTTGATTCATTTATTCCAACAATGGATATGAATATGAATGGCTTTGTTTTGAAATGCCGTACTGTTTTATGATGGTGTATAGGAATTTTATATGACTTTTTTACATGATATTTTTAATGAGCCATGTACCTTTAAATAATGGACAGGATTTTGGCGCCATTTTGGCTTTTTAAACTGATGTTTACAGACAGTTTAGTTGTATAGGTCTGAAGAAGCTCATGCGAAAGCCACCTCTTTTTATTAATAAACCTGCTTTTTACATACCTCGCCTGCACTTGGATTATTTACATCATTGGCTATTGGATTTAGGAGCTACTTGTGATTTAAATGAGACTGCAATCCTCCATTGTTTTGCTCAGCGTGTTTGTTTTAACTATTTATCTTTGAGCTTGTTGTTCCGTTGAGCATTCACTCCACTGGTCCTCTTTATTCATTATAGATTCTTAGAGCTTATCTGAACCAGTGGAGGCATGATTGGAGGAGATTCGACTTCTATTGAGCTGCCGTATACTCCATCTAGCACCAAGGAAGTACCGATGACATCATGTCCGTCTTTGGACCGTTTTGCAGACTGCTTGCGCACTGGAATGAATCCATTGGCGTCACTCAGAAGAGGATGTTGGCTCAGCCCCCACTAGTACCTTGGATTATGATCGTGAAGGGCTAAATCGAGCAGTGGAACGGTTGGAGCAGGATTTGTTCAAACTAAAGCGCATGCAAACCCAGAGACAGCATTTCGAGGTTTGCTTACAGCGCCGCTGGTGCCCAGAGGACTAAGGGTATTGAAGATGCCGACAACTGGCACCCTACCCGAGCTATTGTATGATTGGCAACAGCTTAATATTGAGGTAAGCCTCAAATATTTGAAACTTATGAATGCTTTTTTCTCCGCTAGAGGAGAAACTTAAAGAAGATGTCAGGAAGGCGAAGAATGAGATACTCAATGTGTTTCCGGTCTCTGTAGACCATACCTTATCTGTTTTGTTGGACAATGTTTCGGTTTATGAGCCTTCTGAATCAGAAAAGGGCCAAGTTGCAGCGGGACTCAACGGATTTCCGTTTGGGCAACATCTTCACTTGGCCCAGGCACAATGATTACAACAGCACCAACAATACAAACAGTGCATTCCGTCAGGCCCCGGAACATGTACCTCTTCCTCCATCACCACAGGGAATACCAGTGACTCAGGGAACACGGACCGTGCTCCCAATAGAGATGCAATCGATGTAGGCACGGTTGAACTTCCTGGCTCATGCCTGGACAACGATCACACTGGCTCCAACAGCAACATTGGCCCAGCCATCCCGACAGACCAAGCTGGTCGTGCAGGTACCGTTGCCAACGCTGTACCCATCGGAACGGACTCTGTGCTGGAGCCGACAGCTACCACCGACTTGGATGCCAATGTTGATTCAGTAAGTAGGGCTGAATCTTTAGTCAGCAGGGCTGAACCAACTGTCCCGCCTCTTGAACCAGTCGTTAGGAGGAAAGTTTCCTCCTATGCATCGAGTAGAGATCCTGATGGACGGGATCCCATTTCCCCCTTGGATTCCACCTTTCATCATTCTCCCCTCCAGAGGGATGGCAGACACCCTTTTCCCATCAGGGTGCCTACGAACGAGGAGAAGTCGTTCCAGAATGCCAAGGGGAGGTACAAGAGGAAACTTTCGCCGGATCGTCCATCCAACCGGACAATCAAGAAAATGTGGGAGGGGAAGCATTAGGACTCGTGTTCAATTTGTCTAGTCATGCTTTGACTGAACATGAGTCACAAGTCCTCTCTAAGGGTCTCACTTTTATTCCAACCTCAGATAGTAGATACGAAGAGACTTTAAGAGACTTTAAGCTTTTTGTCAGGAATTTGTCCCTGAAGGTTTTCTTCAACAGCACAGAGATGAAGGCTAATACCACTGTGTTTAGGACACCTAGTACATTCCTCCCTCCGATACACCCTCTGGTTGCATATAGCAAACTGGTAGAAGATGAGATATATAGGTTGAATGGGTCAGAATCTGGCAACAGGAGAAGGAAATATAACCTCAGCCTTATACAACATAGGGCCTTGGACTCCCTACGTAACAACAGGGAGATTATTATCCGACCCGCAGACAAAGGAGGTGGGATTGTAGTTTTTGACATGGACAGGTATAATAATGATATGCTACTAATGTTGGCTGATGACAAGTTTTATGTTCCTATTACCAATGATAGGGTGGACAGCATCATTGAGAGCATACGCTCCATATTATTTGGTCTTTTTGATAATGGTGTTATTGATACCTCTCTATATGAATTTTTCAATGTGGTTCATCCCCTATTACCTACCATTCAGGGTCTCCCAAAGATCCATAAGGATTCACTACGTCCACCTCTTAGACCCATAGTTGCAGGGAGAGGGTGGTCAACTGAACCCCTGTCACTTTTTGTTGAGGCACAACTCAGACCATTGGTTGATGCCAATAGGTTCATTCTTAAGGATACCAGACAGTTTTTGTTGGATTTCTACCAATATATCAACACTTGTTCTGGAATTGAAGACCTCATATGGGTCACCATGGACGTTCAGTCCTTATTTACGGTTATACCCAATGAGGAAGGTAGAGCAATGGTAGGTGCATATCTGAGGAGAACCGACCTCCTCTGAAGTATGATGTTGATTTGATTCTTATGTTGTTGGCTATTATTTTAGAATCCAATCTTTTGTTTCCATGACAAGATTTTTCTGTAGAAGGATGGCGTAGCTATGGGCACTTCCTGTGCCAATAGCTACGCCAACTTGGTGATGGCAGAGTGGGAACATAGCTTCTTGTTTCAGAATAGTTTGTTTCAGGAGTCAGTACCATTCTATAGGCGTTTTGTGGATGATCTCTTCCTTGTGTGGAGTGGCTCTACAATACAATTAGAGTCCTTTTTTACACAGATCAACATGTCTGTCACCTTTCTGAAGTTTACTATGGATTGGTCGAAGACCACTATTCCTTTTTTAGATGTCTTTTTTGATAAATTACCCTGTGGGATAGTCAACACGGGTGTCTATCGCAAGACCTGCTATAGGAATACACTGCTGCATCGTTCGAGCATGCATCCTGGCTATGTATACAAGAACATAGTGAAGGGACAATCAATGCGGATGTCTAGATATACACCCTTAGACAGTCATCTGGCAAGTGAATTAGGAGACCTTAGCAGCAAATTGAGGGAACGTGGCTATGACCACTTAGATATCTCCAGAGGGATGGCGGGCATTGCAGATCTGAGGATAGACAGAGCGAAACCATATTTCTCAGATGGTGCTGTTGAAATATACGTGGGAGAGGCCAGTGATGGCTTGGATAGCCAAGAGGGCGGTTCAAATATGGACAATGGAATTGCATTTCCCATTTTTTACACTAGGGATGTAGGTACACTTAAAGATATTTTCTCTAAGCATTGGCACGTTTTATCAGTTGACCCAGTTATTAAGAGCCTTACAGGTACTCGACCTAGATTCATCGGAATAAAAAGAACTTAAAGAGTTTGCTCTGCTACCCAAGGGTCCATAATGATCCACCTGCTTTGTTGGGTCCCTACATGACCACATGCACAAAATGCAATTTTTGTTCATATATAGAAACCGACCCTGTCTTCCGATATCCATATGGTTCGGGTATTTACTACATCAGGACGAGGGGCAACTGTATGTCCAGAGATGTAGTTTACCTAGCCTGCTGCACAGTCTGTCCAGCCTACTATGTAGGCAAGACCAATAGGACACTGAGGGATAGGATTCGTGAGCATGTATACCACACAAGGAGAGGTACTACACATAATGCACTATCCAAACATACTAATGACAAAGGTCAAGAGCATCGTTTTAAGTTCAGGATCTTGGAACAGATCTCAAGGACATACAGGAGAGGGGACATTAACAATTATACAGAGACCAGGGAAATCCATTGGATTATTAAGTTTAGGGCAGATATCACCCCAGGTCTCAATGGAAGGGTTCCCCTGCGACCTTTGCTGAAATCAAGAAGATTATTGTCCAAAAGATGTTAAGAGGCTATGAAGAGTTTTTTACTTTGTGGCCAGTAGGGTCTTTTTGAACCTTTATATGCATAGATGCTCTGTCAATGTTTTGATAGTTATGTTATTAAAAAAATTTTTTCCCTCCCCCCCCCCCCCATCTGTCACACATACTTTTGATTCATTTATTCCAACAATGGATATGAATATGAATGGCTTTGTTTTGAAATGCCGTACTGTTTTATGATGGTGTATAGGAATTTTATATGACTTTTTTACATGATATTTTTAATGAGCCATGTACCTTTAAATAATGGACAGGATTTTGGCGCCATTTTGGCTTTTTAAACTGATGTTTACAGACAGTTTAGTTGTATAGGTCTGAAGAAGCTCATGCGAAAGCGCTCACCTCTTTTTATTAATAAACCTGTTTTTTACATACCTCGCCTGCACTTGGATTATTTACATCATTGGCTATTGGATTTAGGAGCTACTTGTGATTTAAATGAGACTGCAATCCTCCATTGTTTTGCTCAGCGGTGTTTGTTTTTAACTATTTATCTTTGAGCTTGTTGTTCCGTTGAGCATTCACTCCACTGGTCCTCTTTATTCATTATAACTTCAAAAAATAAATAGACAAGGATTCAAAATTTAACCATAAATCCTTCTTTAGCTATATCAAGAATCTAAGTGCCAACTCGCAGATATGCTCTGAGCTAGTGCAAAATAGCACAAAATATACTGAACCTACTGATATTGCCAACATTCTGGCAGATAGATTCAGTGCAAACTTCACCCCCCTCTCACTCCCAAAATGGCCCTCAACAATACTGGAAAAGTCTAGTGTCCTGGAAATCACAGATGCACAGGTGAAAACGGCCCTTTCCAGAGCCAAACACAGCATCAATGGGGATAGATGGTGTCCCAGGCTGCGTCTTGCACGAACTACAGAACAAACTAACCCCTCACCTAAATGCGCTGTTCAACCTCAGCCTCTCCACAGGCTATGTGCCCAATAGTTAATCTGCTCCACAAAGGAGGGGCCACATCTGACCCTGATAACTATCACCCTATAAGCCTGACTAGCCTGGTCTGCAAGGCTGTGGAGCGCATCATCATGGAACCCATTAACAAAGACATCGGGAACCTCCAAACACTTGACCCGACCCAGTTTGGCTTTGTTAAAGGCAGATCATGCCTACTAAACCTGGTTGACTTTTTTGAGACAGTCACCAAGGCCATAGATGAGGGAAAGGTGGTTCACACAGCCTTCCTTGACCTCGCCAAGGCTTTTGACACCATTCCCCACTCGGGTATCATAGAAAAACTCACCAGCCTGAACATAAATCCCTACGTCATGAGATGGGTTGCCAACTGGCTTACAGACAGAACTCACACGGTAAGAATGTTGAGCTGCAGGTCTGATTCTAAACCAGTCACAAGTGGTGTCCCACAAGGCTTGCTCCTGGGACCCCTACTGTTCGGCATATACTTCTCAAAAGTACAGGCAAACACAGGAGTACTATGGCTAACCAAATTTACTGATGACTGCAAACTGGGAGCCATACCTGGCTCTCCGGCTGACACAAACATCCTGCAAAAGGGCCTTACTGAGATGGACACCTGGTGTCAAAGTCATTGCCTCAAGCTAAATGCTAAAAAATACATAGTCATCCAGTTTGGGAAAAACAAAATACCCACAAATTACCATATAGGTGGCAGCCCCCTTAATACAGAAGAGGTAATAAGAGATCTGGGGACCCAGGTAGATAGTAATCTCTCCTTTGACAATCATATTGCCAAAGTAGTTAGGGAATCCTTCTAAGTGACCCATCTAATTACTAAAGGGTTTGCATCTAGAAATAAAGAGGTTATAGTGCTCCTGTACTCTTCACTCATCAGACCCATCATACAGTACAATGCCCCATTTGGGATGTACCTCACAAGACACTTCCAACAGCTGGAAAGACCACAAAAGTACCTCACCAAGAGGATTACAGGCCTCAAACATATGTCCTGTGTGGCCCGACTGAAAAACTCTGGCTGTACTCAGTGGCATATTGCTTACTCAGAAGTGATCTCTGTCTGACTTACAAAGCCATGTCCAACTCAGAACTGATGGACATGCTCCACCTAAAGAAATCCAAGTTACTGTGAGCCACAAGCGCAAGTGAGCTAAACCTCACCACAACAATAAGTAGAACATGCTCATGGGATAGATTCCTGTTAGAGAGACTCCCCATAATTTGGAACAAAATTCCTAACGACATTAGGCAGAGCCCCTCACTAACACTCTTCACTAGAAACCTTGACGAGTGGATGGGTAACAGAAAATACACCCTTGGGATCAGTTCATTGGCTTTGCCTGACAGAGGCTCAGTTAATTAATCAATGGGGTGGCAAAAGCCGACACACTCTGACTTGGCTTATAAATGCCTTTGGGCAGATAGCCTAGTACCTACCTATGAACCTATGAACCTAAAAGAAAAAATAAGAAGTTCAAAGGTACAGGATATGAAATGTGATGAAGTAAAATCCAGAGAGATTGAAACAAAGTTAAGAAAAGCCCCTTACTGGAAAACCCCAGGCCCAGTTGCAGTACCTAACTTCTGGTTAAATGTAGTAAAATCTTTGCACAAAGATTTAGCCATGAGCTAAAACTATTTATATGTGCACCCAGAATAGACACCACCCAGAACAGGCAAAACTCTGACTAACAACAGAAAAAAACAATGCTCCTATTTAAGAATGAACCTGCAAGTTACCCTAAAAAATATAGGCCAATAACTTGCCTTCTGAGGACATACACTGGAATTGATTATGACAGAGTTTATAGTCATTTAGAAGAAAACTCAATTATGGCAATAGAACAAAAGGGCAATAAATGAAGTCATAGAGGAGAATTGTAAAAGGGGAAAAGAATCTAAGGATGGCATGGACTGACTACTAAAAAGCATTTGACAGTATCCCACATCCACAGATAAAACAGTGCTTAAAAATGTATAAGATACACCCTACACTGATAAACTACGTTACAGCAACCAGGAAACAGTGGCAGACCACTTTGCAGTTAAGCCATGATAAAGGACAAATTATTATTCCAGAGATAAAAATCCAAAGGGGGATATTCCAGGGTGACTCTCTGTCACCACTGCTATTCTGCCTTACCCATAACCCATTAAGCTCTCTGTTTAACAGCTTAGGCCATGGCTGTAATTTGGCTCCCAGAAAGCAACAAAGTCTAAAGACTTCTAATCTTCTCTTTGTCAATGATTTAAAACTGTATACCTCATAAGATGAGGAACTGAAAGCACAACTGCAAGTAGTCAAACCTTTTTCAGATGATATGAGAATGGCATTTGGTCTTGATAAATATGCAAAAAAAAACTTTAGAGCAGGAAAGCTGCACTACCTATAAAACATCACTTTGAGAGAGGACTGTGATATAAAAGAACTTGAGCAAGAGGGAGTGTGTAAATATATGGAAACTGGTGAAGGATCAATAATAAAACATGAACAAATGCAAATGAAACTTAGTCAGAAATATTTTAGAAGACTTAAATTAATCCTGAAAACAGTGTTGACTTCTAGGAAGAAATTTCAAACTATAAACCACTTTGCTCTTCCAGTCCTAACTTACAGTTTTGGAGTGATTGACTTGCCCCAAAAGGTGTTGGATAGATTAGACAGGAAAACAAGAACATGCTCATGAAATAATTTATAAAAATCAGTGCATACTATGATTATATATTCCCCGTTCTAAAGGAGGGACGGGCCTACTTGAAATTGATTACATGTATAGATCTGCAATTGTGGGACTGCATATATATATATATATATATATATATATATATATATATATATATATATATATATATATATATCTGCTGACCTCACAAGACCCAAATATAGTGAAAGTTTTGAAACACGAGAAGAATAAATTTAGGATGACTTCCCTTCTTAGTCTAGTAGAAGCATATCAGCGTCAAGCTGGAATAAGAATCAGACCAGAAGTCAATGAAAATCAGCCAGAAACTTCTTCTTCTTTTGGCTTTTCTCAGTTAGGGGTCACCACAGTGAATCACCTGTCTGATCATGATTGGCAGTGGAGTTTTGCAGTGTTGAGTTGCCAGCCCGACACCCAACCTTCCACAGAAGGCACACACATGCACACACTCACACCTAAGCCCAACTGAGGGTGTCCAGTCCACCTACAGCATTCTCTGGGAGGGAACCAGAGCACCCGGAGGAAACCCACACAACCACGGGGAGGATATGCAGACTCCGTGCAGAAAGCACCCCAGCTGAGGATCAAACCAGAGAGCCTCTTGCTGTGAGGCAGCAAGGCTAACCGCTGCACCACCGTGGCTGCCTAAAACCAGGTAACAACTGAATGTGCCAAAAAAAAGAAAGAATATAAGGTGAAGGAAATGATAAGAAGGCAAGAAATGTAAAAAATGCATAAATATAGTTGCAAGTGTAGAAAACTCCTGGTAGAACCTCACGTGGATCAGGACTGAATGCAGGAATGGTTGAGGAGAGGTGAATTCAAAGCAAAAGATGACAGGTTAATATTGGCGATCCAAGATAGTGGGCTACATACACATTGGTTTATAAAGTCCATTGAACATGTGGAAGATACATGCAAATGTATTTTTTTTTAAAACATAATTGAAACAGTTGCACACCTCATATGCTAGTTGTGATATACTAATGGCAGAAGGTCTATATACTGAATGGCATAATAATACGGCAAGACTGTTGCAACGGGGATTGTGCAAATATTATAATACTGAAGTATCTGAAAAACACTGGAAACATAAGCCACAAAGCATCCTAGAAAATGATAAAGTCTGCATCACATAGGGTCAACCAATATCAACAGTTCAAAATATAGATGTGAGAAAACCAGATATAGTGCTCTATGAAAAGAAGACAAAAGTAGCATTGAGTAACTGTACGAATTGAAGAAGGAGTCATTACTGAGCACATTGTGGGTGCTGCAAACAGCACTTCTGGTTGACATCAAAGATTGAAACAGCACTAGTTTCATGAACTTCAATCCTACATTGACTTAGGAATGGGGTCCATTCCTGTCATAGTATTAGAAATCCAAAACATTTGGAGAAGTTAAAAAGAAATTGTGAGGCTCCATATCATTGACTGTATTAGAAGTAAATATTTTTCTCAGACTGTGCTACTCTTGTCAATTATCAAGTTTCTAATGTTGATGTAAGATTGCTAGTCACATCATATATCTCAACTGTCCAGATTTTTGCCTTATATTTTTGTTTGTCCCTCATAAAACCTGTGGCGTTCTAGCAACTCACAGGGAAAATCTAAGGAGTGAAGTCTCTAAATAATGATATACATCTGAGTTTCAAACTTAATATCCTTCAGAAAAATGCACACTAAGACAGGTTCTGTTATTCTAGCAAGTTTTTTAAGTTTATAAAAACAACATTTAAAATATGTCCCTATTTTTGAGCCTTTCTCCCCCCATTATGGCAGGTGTTTTCCAGATTTCTTGCACTAAAAGGTTGAGAGGTTTGAGTCACATTTGTCACCATATCCACATAAGCCCAAAACTTAACTTTTTCTCTTTATTTTGCACTGGCACTCTATGGCACTAAACAGGTGGAATACTAGATTTAATTTAACTATAACCCCAAAAATCAAAAGCTTACTACCAGCCATAAGAGCAGAAAATATTCAAACACACACACAAGCACACAAAAACACACACACACATGTACCATATCTTGCAGCTGTCCAGATTTCTGCCTCAGAGTTTTATTCTGCTCATCTTACAATTCGTGTTTTTCTGGGTTTTTGTGTCAAATCAGTGACAACTTAATTCATGAAATAATGACAAGCATTTAAGTTTCAGTGCTCATGTCTTTCAGAAAGAGCATAGTAACAAAAAGATTTATTCTAGCAACTTTCAAAGCTTATAAGATCAATAATTAAAATGTATCCCTATTTTGAGGCCTATAGAAGAAAAGATCCAAGAGAACAGATTACGTTGGTTTGGGTACATGTGTAGAAAAGCAGAAGACAATCTGGTGAGGGAGATTTGGGACAGACAGGAAGAAGATAAGAGGAAGTGAGGGCGTCCAGCAAAGAGGTGGATGGATTGTGTGAGAGAAGATCTGCGACAGTCAGGCATGAGTGTTGAAGAAGGCAGGAGAGTGACACTGAATCGAGAGAGATGGTGACAGTTAATACGATACCCTGACTCCATGTAGTAAAAAATTGGAAGAAGGGGGCTGATGATGATGATTTGGGGGCCTTGTCTCCATACTATTTTTGACTTTGTCCATATACCTTTCAACTATGCAGATTTGTGTAGATTGTCCAGAATTTAGGCTCGTATTTTGGTCTATTCCTCATAAAATTTGTGATTTTCGGTCAAAACACTGGGATGATCTGAAGAATGAAGTCACTAAATAATGACATACATTTAAGTTTCAGACTTCAAATCCTTCAGGAAAAAATTATGTTAAAAAACTTGTTACTCTAGCAACTTTATAAGTTTATAATAGCAATATTTAAAATGTTTCCCTTTTTTTGGTTCTTTTGTACTCCCAATTTGTTTTGCTTATCAAGATTTCTTGCACTAAGAGGTTTAGAGATATTGCCCATAATTTCTGTTCTAAGATGTTGAGAGACATAATGCACACACAAGCACGTGCACACATGGATCTACCTACAATAAAACAAAACAGATCCACGACCTGGAAGGTGCTCTGGAAGTTTAGAATTAAAAGGCAGTCAAAATACTGATGTTCCTTCTTCCGCTGAAGCAGAAAATAAAAGGCTTCAAGTAAAAATAAAATTTTCTTGCTTTAATAAAACAAAGCTATAAAATCCAACAATCTCATGAAGCGCTTTCGCTCAGCCTGATGCTGAGCTTTTTCAAGATAACAAACATTTCAAAATGCCAGCTCTTTATATACATACTAAAAATGCAGTCAACTGAACAATTAATGTGGGAGAGGATCTAATTAACTCTTCAGCTCTCTTACTTGCACAAAGCATGTTTGCAGCCAACATTTACTAAGTACAACTTGCTACAGTGTTCAGCAATATATGTATATAAAAACAAAACAATAATTAATTGTTAGTATGCGCATGGTTTGCCTTAAAATATACAATGTTGAAAACAATGTTCAAAAGCCAGTGCTGTGTGCTTGCTTATATATATATAAATATTTATTTATTTAATGTTCTACCTTACCATAACAGAATAATCAAGCAGTAAACGCTGTAATGCGTTGGCTGATGAATTTATAAACTTATGAAATCTATTAATAAATTCATGATGTGAAACATTCCAAAGAAATGTTAAAAAATATAATGTGTATACAAATTTATCGTTTTAGAACAGGTCAAGATGGATGAGAGGGGTGGTGACTGGGGGTCCTTCTTAGAATATAAAGAATTAATATGGCAGTTGAGATTAGACGCGGGAAGGCGACCAGGGCTCAATGACGCTTGCAGTATTAGTAGCATCTTAAAGTTAAGGAGGGCAAAATTATGAATGTTGAATTTTTAGTGTTTTTAAGATTAGCATATAGAAATAACATTTTGTATACACATTATATTTTTTAACATTTTGAAATGTTTGTATCTTGAAAAAGTTCAGCATCAGGCTGAGCTAAAGCGCTTGATGAGATTGTTGGATTTTATAGCTTTGTTTTATTAAAGCAAGAAAATTTTATTTTTACTTGAAGCCTTTTATTTTCTGCTTCAGCGGAAGAAGGAACATCAGTATTTTGACTGCCTTTTAATTCTAAACTTCCAGAGCACCTTCCAGGTCGTGGATCTGTTTTGTTTTATTGGTACCTTTTGCTTCTTATTGGTTTCTACCTACAACACCAACACATCTAAATATCCATTGTAGTCACAAACAAGGGAAAAAATAAATAAAAACATTGATAAAAGGGTCGAGCGTGCTGTTTGCAGTCAAACACGTATATTCATGCGTCAATGTCACTCATTCTGTTATGCAGTCATAAAGCCACACGCCCAGACATAAAGTGACACAAATGCATCCTGTTAGTTTTTTATGTATTTATGTATTTTACACTTGATAACCCAGCCACTGGGGATGCACAAGCCAGTGCTTTTCTTCACGCCTGTCCCAAGCCCGGATAAATGGGGAGGGTTACGTCAGGAAGGGCATCATTCGGTGTAAAGCTTTTGCCAAATGACATATGCAGACAACAATACAGATTTCCACACCGGATCAGTGTAGGCCCAGGTTAACACTAGCCAACAGGGTGCTGATGGAAATTGGGCTACTGTTGGCCAAAGGAGAAGAAGAGGGAGAAGGCATACCTGAAGGCAGGAAGAGAACAGGAAGCTTAGGAGTGGAGTAGTAAGGGTAGGAACTCTAAATGTTGGCAGTATAATTGGTATAGGGAGAGAGCTAGCTAATAGGATAGAGAGAAGGAAGGTTGATATATTGTGCGTGCAAGAGACCAGATGGAAGGGGAGTAAGGCCAGGCATATAGGAGATGGGTTCAAATTCTTCTATCCTGGTGTGGAAAGCAGGACAAATGGGGTAGGGGTTATCCTGAAGGAACAGTATGCCAAGAGTGTTTTGGAGGTAAAAAGAGTGTCAGATAGAGTGATATTTCACAAAACACAAAATTCACATATCATTCATACCATACAAGATTCTCTTCATGATCTGTTGATGTGTCGACAAGTTAGTCCAGAAGTTTTTGATTATTTGACAATAAAGAATCCCATTACACCCATAATTAAAGGATTGCCCAAGATACATAAGAATGAATCATCTATTCCCATGAGACCGATTGTCTCAGGAGAAAAATGGGCAACCTATAATATTTCTTCTTTTATTGAACACATTTTAAGACCTGTAGTAGATAAATTTTCAACTATTTTAAGAGATACATACCATCTATTGGACAACTTAGATACTTTAACACTAGATATGGAAGACTCATCTTATCTACTTATTGCACTTGACATAAAAAATTTGTTCACCTCTATTCCAAATGAGACAGGAATAGAGTATATCAGGGAACTCTTAGTCCTAAAGGATAATAC